>NW_027180676.1:0-50000 GCF_040956055.1 Brachionichthys hirsutus | reverse complement strand
GATCAATATGTAGCAAACAAATCACAAAAAAGACCAAACGTTTTTTCTCTCGGTAATGGTGAACCTTTCTTTAATTCTTCTACTTTTCTTTTGACCAGTCAAAACAACAGAAGGCAAACGTTCCAGTTTAATTTGATTCACATGGTCCAATACCATCACCTCGAGTTACTAATATAACCCAAATTCACTTCAGAAAGTCTCACAGAAAACTGCACAGACATTGAAACACGGCGAATATTTGATGCTCGTCTCCCTGCTACAATCTGGTGGATGAAAGTTCGAGCGTATCCGTTGGAAGGAAGACGCTTCTTCTTTGTTTTCATGCACCGCACCTGCATTATTGATCAAGACGTCAAGCCTCTTCTCCCTGTCCAGGAAGCCTTTGCAGAACTCCCTAACAGAGCGCAGGTTGGCCAGATCGAGCTCCATGTGAAGGACGTTCAGGCTGTGGCTCTTGAACTTGATCTCCCTCACAGCTTTCTCTGCCTTGACCACGTCTCTGCAAGCTATGACGACACGGGCGCCTCTCATCGCCAAGGCAATAGCCGTGTCTTTGCCAATGCCCGAGTTCCCACCTGCAAAGGAAAAAAGGATGTGCAGCAACTCAAACAATGTTAATGACTTGTTGGATTACGTTCTATTCCAACCAGGGACTAGCAAGGCATATGTAAAGATGAGTATATAATAAGCAGATATAGTACTGGTGATTAGCGTGAATGTCATTTACCTTTATAATACGAATGCTAACCGATAATCACCATGTTTAGTAGCACAATTAACCAGGTTCATGCTTATTTACCTGTGATAAGAACCGTTTTGCCATCAAGTCTTTTGAGGTCGGTGCAAAGCCTCCTCTTTTTCATCCATTTCAGAATGAAGAAAGCAGCTAAAGACGCGACGACTGTGTACAGAAAATACATCCCCCGGTCGGGGCTGCAGCAACAGCGCAGATGTCGCTGACAGCCAGCTAACGTCAGATAGCTTGTTAGCTTGCTAACAGTCAAAGAAAAATGTCATATTTGCTTAATATTCTTTTCTGGTTCTTCACGCAACGCAACGTAACCGACTTGATTACGTAAGCATTTACAATCACTAGTTATTTTATTTTACCGATAATTATTTACAACTACTTCTACATCACGGGACAGCGATAACATGACGAGCACATACGCCAAATGTGTAGCTGCCGTATTATCACGCGAGAATACAAGATGTTACCGATCCTACTATGCTGATGCCATGACTGATCTACCTTACCGCTGATTGGCTTTCCGCCGATATTCTTCCATGCGTTTCAACCAATCCTAACCTACTATCTTGATCTAGCCAATCAGAGGGAAAGAAGTTCGGCCAGGCTTTCGCCTTAGTAGGATTATCTATTTTAGTCGCCTTTACAAGTTAGTAAAGCTAAAATCATGGTTAAAATGACACAGTTGTAAGAAGAATTAATTTTGGGATACATATAATACTATTTGGTTCCCATGAAGAAAAAAGAAAAGAAAATCATCTGACACTCTCAAATCATGACCTTTGGCACTGCGAAGTAATGATTTCCGAGTTTTGACCAAGCAGACAAACATGGGTTTCAGCAGCGTGTCTGAAATGAACATAAGAACACAACTCGGAATTGTTATTTGTGTAATTTTTCTCGTTTGCTCAACTAAAACAGTTGGTAAGTTGCTGTTAAATTATGTTCAAGAACCTAATTTATGAATTAACACTTTAAAAAAAAAAGAGTTTACAATGTGTGTATACTAGTTGTTTGTCACACATGGGTTAAAACTAATTATACGCAAATCTTTGAAAAAGTCTTTTCCTTTTTATAAGGTCAAACATGCAGGCTAAAGTGCGGAGACATCTTAGAGGAATGCTCCTGTCATTCTTCCTGTGCGTCTTTGCTGAACTGCTGTCCAGACTACAACCAGTCCTGTTTCCAGGTGATGCCTCACTCCAGCTCCATGCTGGGGGGGTCAGCTCTCAGGATCCTCGGCTTGGACCATCATCCTGGTGGGCCCCTTCTCTGCAGGTTTGGGAACACATGCAGTGAACTCTGAAGCCCATCATCACGTAAAGCTTGCATTCCCTCATCATGGGATCCATTCCAGGCCTTCAATGTCACAAATAGAAACCGCATATACAGTTCACATCTTTCCTATATATAGAGTGGATCTTGCTTTGTGAGAGCCTAAATGTACTTTTATATGTATTATTTGATAAAAGCTTGGTAATTTATTTGGAATTTTAAATGCTTTTAGTTCTTCAGAAAATAACAAGGATCCTCACGATCAATAATGTTTTCATACTGAAACTAGAAGAGCACTGGCAGAGCTCAGACCTCCGCCAAACAGCTCATTATCCTCCTGATTGGATTTACACCGTCCACATGGTGATCTGGATCATCACCAAAAGGTTCTAAATTGTTCTTGATATCTTTATACATCAACCATGAAGAGTAAAAGTGAATCAGAGTTGATTTACATTTTTCACTGATTTTTTAATCCATAAATGGAGTTTTCAATGTTAAAATGTAATATTATTTCCTGACCTCATTCTGAATCAGATCCAGAAGACATTTTGCATGATAGTGCATATCGGACCCCTTTATGACTGTGATTATTGGTGGGTGAATTTAATCCATATTTTTCAAGACATGATTTTTTGAAAAGGCCTCCATTATAAGTAAATGGAAAAATCCAGTGTTTTTTTGTTTTTTTTTATCCAGACAGATATCCGGATCGTTCTCAAAATTTAATGGGATCTAAGTTAGACCAAGAACCATCTTCAGATTTTTAATTTCATTATGACCCATCCAGTAGTTTTTCTGTAATCAAAAACTTGACTTGCAAGGCGGATAAGTGTCTGAATGCGAGAAAAAGATGGATGGATAGATGGACGGACGGACGGATGGATACTCTCCAACAGTTCCTTGTATTCAGATGTTTTAATTATCGAGCGACTGACTGGATTGTTTTTGACTTTACACAGATGGGAAAATGATTTGTAACTAATCATACAGTAAAATGAAATCAAGTTTTATTCTCTTGCAGGTTCAAAGGGCAGATTGAAGTGGAAGGCTTTATTGATGCTGAGGGCCAAGCCTACTGCATCTCCCCTTTATTGTACGAGACAGGTTGGATACCGTTTACCGTCTCAACAGACAGAATACATTTCAACAGATCTGCAGAGTACTTGTCAGGTGTGTTCCTGAACATTTTCACTTCTAAATACCTTTAACACAGTACTAGGATCAATATTCAGAAACGATTTAAACAGTTTTTTTTCAGTATTTCAGCTCTAAGGTTTGAGGTGATCGTTGCCTTATTAGTTCCATTTTTCACTCTCAGTTCACCCCAGCAATGCCGATCCTGCCTCTGAAGTCACCCTGGTGAATGTGACGCAGTGGCACCACTATGGCACGTCCAACATAGCAGGGCGACTGAAGATGACGTGGAACAGCTCTCTGATTGGGGCAGAGAAGGTCAACATGGAGCTGTGGGGCTACAGAGAGTTCACCAGGAGCTCAGCAGCAGGGACAACAGGATCATCATCGCTGCAGGCCGAGCTGAGCTATCTGTACTCGCTCGGCAGGCATCTGCCCAACACTGGGGTGTTCAGCTTCGTTCCCAAGCCTTCACAGGACTACTCTGACTGGGAGTTGGGGAACATCCGCATCACTGCCAGCGCGAAGCCAGATGGTGCCAGGTACCCGTAATACATATCGAGCACTGTGGCAAAATATTATACATTTAAAAGAAAACATCCAAAGGAAACTTTCCTTTAGATGTGGGAAAAATGAATTTAAAGATAAGAACAGTTTAATCAGAATTGGCTTCACAGAGAGAGAGAGATTGTCCATGTAGGGGTTCAGTGCTGGCTCTTTATTTACTGCTTATATGAAGAGATGTACAGGCGCTGTGGAGCGGCGGCCACGTGTTGGCCTGGCACCTGGAGCAGGCGTTCCGAGATGACTCTGTGGCCTGGGCAAAGATCAAGTGTTTGCAGTGGGACGTCCTGGAGAAGAGGCTGCCCAGCTTCCTGGATGATCTTATTGACTGTCCCTGCACTATAGCACAGGCCCGAGCAGACACGGGCAGGTTTCATGTGAGTGCTCACAACCAAGTATGCTACTATGATATTATCACCATTTATTACTATAATAATCCAGCATTGCTGTAGTTTATGTATATAAGAAGAGAAAAATCATTGTTAAAAGAGGATTAAAGAAATTTTTGCACGGTCTAAGCAACTGCAGTAATTGGTTAATTTTAAATTGGATTTTAAATGTTGACATTCTGTAGTATTTTATTCTAGCAGCTCCAACCATAGCAATTTGTGAAAAGCAATGTGAACATAGTCGAAGGAACTAAAAGCTTTATCTCTAAAATGTTTAAGGCCAAAAGTAAATATTAGGACAATACTGTATTATATAATGAAGGTTTTGCACAGTTTATTATAAATACTGTTTCAAATTCAATATATGTAATCGAACCACTCTCAAAATAAAACAAAATAAGAAACTTGGGCTTTAAAAGGCAACGCTGCCCATCCTTTTCATAGCTAGGAAGATAATGAGAACCAAATACAAGGTCGCAAGTAAATCCCAAAATGAAAGCAATGCTGTTGTAAAGATGGGCAACAGACCAGTGACTGGTGTCTGAGCTTCATGACGTTAACAAATGAACTGACAAGTCATTTAGGAATATATTTCTCGAATGATTAGGAACCAAAAAATCGGAAATGGTTCAGGAAGTGACTTTGCTTCCTGTATTTCAGCCTGACCGTGGTTGTGACATTGAGAGGGGCAGTGTGTGCCTTCATCACCCTGGTAGTGTCCGCTGCATCAGAGCCACTCAGGCCAGGTGGGAATGACCACAGGGCAGATCCAGTTTTCCCCTCCCTTTTCAACAAAACAAAAAAAATCCCATAATTGTTTTGTCCTTTTTCTGACATGATGTTTTTCTCACATTCCAGCCCGACGCATGGATCAGGGCAGCGGTGCTGTTATGATAGCACCGGTGCCTTAATGTTCACTGGAGACTCTGCTGGAGGCAGCACCCCTCACCGGGCTCACGAGTGGGGCTCACCTCCATACAGGGAGCCCCCACGAGTGCCTGGGTACTCACACTGGCTATACGACAGCATTAGTTTCTACCATTGCTGCCTTTGGTCTGATCAATGCCAGATCTACCTCAACCAGCGACCTTCCACAGGGTGTCGTGACTACAGGCCGCCAAAAGCTGGTAAAACGTTATTCTTTACCAGCGGCTTGTCGCTACATGCTCAACAGGGGACGAGGATAAAAACATTCATTGAACCATTCTGATTCTGTTTATCGGTTCTGGGTCAAAGCACCAAAAATGCTTATTTCACAGAAGTTCATACAAGCCATTCTGAAAAAAGAGTGCATCATTCATTATAAACGACGCGTTCATATATTGGTATCGCGTTGTCGTAGCGACAGTAAACTGACTACTCATTTTTGCAATCTGCAAAAGTTCCTCTAGGATTTCCTGAGTTTATAGGAATTTGGTCAAGTATAACTTGTTTGCTGACTTCTATTGCTGATTTCAGGGTACAAGATATATTGATTGTGTGTGTGTGTGTGTGTGCGTGCTTGCTTGTGTATTAATGGTAGTAATGCCAGATCAGTTTGCAGGAGACATGCACTGGTTACAGGCTGCTGCCCAGAGTTACGACCCGTAACTCCAGCAGATCAAACAGTTGATGGTATTACGTGCAGGATTTGTGTAAGACCGTCGGCGGTAGATCAATGGTGTCGTCTTGGAATTAACAACAGTGTGTGTGTGTGTGTGTCTGTGTAATTGTATTTGATTCCGCGGATCCTCAACGCCTCACAGGTGTCGTCCTCGGGGATCCACATTTCATTACATTTGACGGCCTCGGCTACACCTTCAATGGCAGAGGAGAGTTCTACCTTGTGTCTTCGCTCGACAGAGAGCTGACTGTTCAGGTCAGAACAGACCAGGTGAAACTAAAGAACGGTGAGTACTGAGTGCTGTGAAAGGCCTCTCTGTGTCCCCTCTGTCATCCCCACTTTCAGATTAAAGTATTCAAACATGTTTTTCCTCAACGCCCGATTGAGGACCGGAGATTCCTTCCCTCGAGCGCAGACATATCGGACCTGCTTTATCTTGTTCAGTTTAGTTTGTCCTCTGCTCTCATTCCTCCTTTAAGGTGCGCTTCAGGATCTCTTTGATCTTCTCCACACTCTGAGAGCGCGTGCGACGCCGGGTCCGTGTGATTGCTCCACGTGTTGGCGCTGTGAAATGACAGCCAGCTTCCTTCATTCCATCTTGCCTTCGCTCAGTGTGTTTGGGGTCACACGCAGTAAAGCAGATCAGACGTTTGGCTTCGCTGTTTTGAATTTCACAACAGCCCTGAGCAAAATGCCTGTGGATCCCCAGATGTCATTAATACCGGCCTTTTTAGAAGTCAAACATCTTTATTATCGACCATTGCAGCATTTAAATCATTACTGGCATCGGAAAAGTTTCTTGACAGTCCATCTGCAACAAGTCGATGTGTGTATTTACCACCAAGGTACTCTGGGTAAAGCCACGCGGACGTCATCCGTGGCCATGAGGGAGAAGAGCTCTGATGTCATCGAGGTGCGTCTGGCAAGGGGGCGCCTCCAGGTGTTAAGGAACCATCAGGCGCTTCCTTTCACTGAGCAGACGTTGACGGGCCTGCACGGTGAGATGATTCAGACGCACACATGACATCAGCAACGTTGACAATTTAAAGAAATTAAAAGCGTGTTACTTTAAAAGCTTTTACCGCTCTATGATCCACCGTAGTTTTGTATGTTCTGAAGCACCTTGCAACTGGTTTATAGATTATTCTCATAATCGTTACACCCTGTCAGTTTCCTCATTTGTCTGCCCTTAATGACCAGTAAAATCTAAGGTGTTTGCTCAATATTATTTATAAGGTTTTATTCACAGCTTCCTCGTGTGACATTAAGTGAATTGGGCATCCTTTCATGGTAGTTTATTTCCTAGCTACTGTAGGAAACAATGGAATCCAGTGAAAGGCACATTGTGTTTTGTAAAAGTTCTAAGTTTTGAAGATTTTGAACATCTTTTACGAAATCTCAAATGGATGAGGTGATGATTCCAAACCCTTTCTGTCCTCTCCAGGGGCCTTGGTGTTTTCCTCCAGTCCTCAGGACGCCGCAGTGATCCTGTTCTCTGGCGCTGCTGTGGAGGTCGGTGTGCTGGAAGGAAACATGGCCGTGACCGTCCTGCTTCCTGCAGCGTTCACCAACCACACTCTGGGTCTCCTCGGCTCGATGAACTCTGACCCATCCGACGACTTACTGACCCAACAAGGAGAGGTCATTGTCTCGGCTGACGCCACGCCGGAGCAAATCTTCACCTTTGGAGCGAGCTGTGAGTGTGGAGGACTGCTGAACCCGTGTTTGACAAAGAAATGGAGCATCAGTCACATGAATCAATGAGCACATCTCACTCTGACGCAGTAGTTTAAAGGAGCAGAGCTGATAATTACCCATATATATATATATATATATTTGAGCCACATTTGAAAATGCTCTGAGAGTTCACGGGAGGCACCATGTGTGCAGCTTTAACTGATTCCAGACAGATTCCAGAGGGAAACCACGACTCTGGAATACATTTGGGGCCAGACCGCGTTCATAGATGACAGTAATGTCACACACACAGCTGTAATTACAGGATGAGCCGCTTATAAGCGGTAAATAGATGCATTTCTGTGTGACAGCTTGAACAGATCTTTAAGAGTTGGTCAGGACTCCAAATTCCCGTCTAATTTAACTGCCGCTGTGCTTTCATTGTTACATTTATTCTTGTGGATGTTGGGGAGGAGAGAACTTGCCCAACGCCCCCCTTGAACCCACCAGTTAACTAATTCAATTATTTTTGGTAATGAAAGACGAGATCGCTGTGACATCACTAAACATGTTTTTAGCCATGAATGTTTTTGCCGACATGGCCTGTCAGGTGATTGTTTGCACCATGTGATGAGCGCTGCGTGACGTCATCGTGGAAAGACAGGATGTGACCGACAGCCTGACTTGTGAGGGAGAACAAAACCACAAGACTATAATTGTCTTTAATTCCATGTTTAAGAAAATATATGGTTTTAGCCGAATCGTCTGACGGTTCAAGCGTCTGCTGCCTTGCTGCTATTTCCATCAATCTGATTGTTTGCTTTGACAACTTTGTCTTAGCCGCTCTTTCTCGGAGACCGTTATTTATGTACGTACTTTAGTGATTTCCATTGTGCGGAGATTGAACGATAGTCGGTACATCTTTCCAGATGTTGCATGTGTGTTTGTCACACATGTTGAAGGGGATGTTCCGCCTGTCATGAATACTTCTGACAAAACAACTGCAACCACTGATGTTCTTTTTTTTTCCGTTTAGGATTAGCCTGAAACCTGCAATTTGTTACGATCCAGCACATCTTAATGGCTGTTTTGTTTTCATCCACAGGGAACATTTCAAAGAGGACTTCTCTTTTCACATATGACTCAAAATACCTTCTGGATAACTTCTATTTCCCACCCAGTCACCATTCTGATTTTGTTCCTGCCTTTGCGCTCCCTGAGAGACCCGATGACCCTCTGGTGGCAGACATGTTGACAATGTGCTCTGGAGAAGGAGCAGCATTCTGTAAATACGACACCCTCACTACACGGAGCCTCACAGTGGGAAACGCCACTCTCAGGGCCTCCCAACATCATGGCGCCCGAATGGCAGCTCTGGAACCAGGTACCCAGTGAATCAAAATCATTATGTCTGTTCTGTTTATGCCAATGTCAAAATGTCTATTACTGCCTGTTTGATTTGTGATCTACATTCATAAAAATGCAACAGACTGGACCTGTATTACTGTATTATAATTCCATAAGAATAACTACAAGCATCAAGGGATTTATTTTCATATATGTTAATCTCTCAGAACGATTCAGTTGTCCCTCGTAAAGGAAACATGATTATGATTCTTGAATGTTTGTGTTTTTTAGTGGTGTCTTGCGGCTGGCTTCCAACGCCTAGAAATGGGAAGAAGAACGGAACGCATTACCTGGAGGGGAACACTGTCGGCTTTGCCTGCAATGAAGGCCACATTCTGTACGGTTCAAAAGAACGAGTGTGTCGGGCTGATGGAACCTGGACAGGAGAGCAGCCATGCTGCATAACAGGTTGGCTCTATCATGTTTAACTCGTAAGGTTTATTTAATAATTAGATTACATCTATGAGAGACTTTTTAGACTTCTAGAAAGCCCCACCCACCCATGGTTTTAGTCATAACCCCGGCTGTGGGCTGTCATAATGTATTGTTGCAGTCACCGACTGTCGCCTCCAGGTGGCAGTGTTCCCCACTAAACTCCTCATGAGTTACAGCAACGCGTGTTTACGCCTCTATTTATCCAGGGAGCGCTGGCTCAGGACGTTTTGATGAATTCAGATTGTCTTGGAAAAAAATAAATTCAGAAATTTCGTTTCAGCTAGCCAGGAAGCTACGGAGCAGCTTGACTTGTGGTCCAACTCCACTTTCATTACTTTGTGGCTTGACCCCAGGCTTCCATCCTTTCCTTATTAAAGCTCCAAAGAGAGACTTCCTCCTGATAGTAATCGGGGATGGATAGATTTCAGATGTCAGATTTGGAGGCCCACATAACAAGCAGCTGGGTCACAGCTGGACACGATTGACATTGACTCCTTCATTAGCTGCAGAATGTGTTTATCCTGCAGAGCCGCTTGATTCCGCTGCACCCATGCGTGACCTCCCGCTCTCATATCCACCAGACAGAAGGTTTGAATAGTATTTAACCGACTGAGTGTGCATGTGGCATGGATGATGTTTGAAGACCTGCATGTTGCATTTTTTTGTTCCTTAGCAAAACACATTTTAATGCACAAAAATACCAAGGTGAAGACCTTGTATAGGAAAACCTTTGTGGCAATTAACCTGAGCACATCCGAATGCATTTCTAGAGGCACACGTCCGTGCGGCGTGAAGCAGAGCTTCACTTGCTCATATTTAGCTGCTTGCCTTTAATCAGATTTAATCAGAATCTCTCTCCACACACACATCGCTGCTAACGGCCGTCTGCATGGCCTCAGGTGCTCGGTGGCAGGTGTTGCGTGAGGTGTTACCTACGCCATGCCAGTCTGACCTCTAGCCGCTACTAAATACAGACTGAAGGGGGGCTGATCTCTCCTCCCTCTGTTATATGGATCACTGCGGGATGATGTGTAGGCTGAGCAAGCAGAGAATTGCAGTCATAGGTAATATTTAACAAATACAGCTGCATCCAGTTTGATTTAATGATGATGGTTAATATATTCGAATGGAGCGGAGCGAGTGTCGTGGCAGGTTTTGTCTCTGGCGTGTTCTTTTTTTAATCTGAGCCAAGATCAGCCATGAGACGCTTCAGAATTCTACTTTTCTAGAAGTTATTAGCTTCAGTCTTCAGAAAAAAAAAACCCCAAGTGTATCAGATGCATACCAATAGCAGGATCACATCAATGCATTCTAATACTAGAGTTCCTCCCACAAAACCAGGAGAAAGCAATTAAAGAAAAGTGACAACAGCAAGAGGGCAGTTTTCACATAAAAAAAATGATGCAGGGAGTAAGACGAAGCTTAATTCAATTTTCTATCTGTGGTTCGCTTCTCACACCCCCCCCATTTCCCAATCTTTATTGCATCTGATGCTGAAACACCTGCATGTGTTTATATTTTTTGCTCAAGGCAAATACATGTAAAGGACCAGCAGCTGCACCGCCTGCCTGAAAACATCTTTCCACAGTATTTCCTGTATGTCGGTGCATTCATGCATGAGACAGTAGTACCTCGATCATTATCTTACTCCTAGCGTAGCGTCTGTGTACTCACTAGCCATCCAGCTCAGTGTGATGTAGGAATAGTCAAATAGATTGGAAAACGGTTCACTTGCAGTGTCAATAATACCTCAAGCAAAGTTTCAGATGTTATAATATGATTACAGTATTACTTAACCGTGGCAGTACAAACATTGTAAATACAGGTACAGGGCGCTAGAGAAAACCATTCATGAAAACCAGCAACAGAAAGATGGTGACAGATGTGGACGACTTTGTTGCAGCTGTCCAAGTAGTTCTGTTGACTTGTGGAAATATCTTTTAGATAACTTTTTTTTTAATCAATCTGAAACGCGCTTAGGTAGCTGTTTAGAGTAATCACTATCACAAGTGAACAAAACATGTCAATCACACAGTATATAACAGAATATATCATAAACTATACTTAGTTGGTAACACTAATACATGTTTATTTTAATTATACTGTATATATATATATATCATTAGATGTTTCTACATTTTCTGGATGAGGTCTTTCTTCTTCCTCATGCGTCTGCCTGCAACATGAATTATTCCTTTCTTTTTCATGTTGCATTAATCCAGCTGTTAAAACATAAAGCGGATGTACAGAAAGTCGCATCAGTAACTCATCACAGTGAATAATTCTGTGTTGTCATTTTCACAGATGATAAAACAGGGTTTGTGCTCGGTGCTGTCGGCTCCCTTTCTGCGCTGGTCGTAATGGGACTGATGATCAAACTACACAACAGGAAACAGGAGAGGTGGGTTCACAACTTGGTTCACGTCTCACACCAAACAGCTGTTCTGCAATATACTATAGAGGAGAGAAGAAATGCAACATTTACCTCAGTGTTGGGACCTAAAACTCTGTCAGACGTGATTGTGGTTCCATATTTATCATGTCTCTTAATTGAGTTTTTGATCTCCAACCTGATTTGTAACTTCAATACCGATGATCTAAGTATTGTGTCATTGTTAACCGGCCAAACCGATCAGATTGTCGGTATAATTATTATGACACCATTTTGTTGTTGTTGTTTTTACTCTGTTTCTGTTTGTAGCTGTAATTGAAATCGTAATCCTTAACGTTCCAGTCCATGCTCATTTGGTGGCCTCTGTTTTCACCATAAAAATAAGTGTGGTTAGCACTCCAGCTTCCAAGAACCCCATCATTCCTCCAGCAGCTACCCTTCTGGAAACACAACAGTGCAGCAACTGATCTTTTCTGTTTACAGTGCAGCCAAACAACACAGTCACTTAGTTCCGTTGTCATGGTACCATGAGCCGCCACAATCTGATGTAACGCTGCACGTAGCGCAGGTGGTTTCCCACCCGTCAACGGTAAAGGCTGCCTTCTGCCTGTAGCTCTTCAGCTAACGGCTCATTGTGCCTGGAAGGCTTGCCAGTATTGACAGCTATCTTGTTTTCTTAAATGCAATGTTGATGAAAGCCCTTAGCACTTGGTAATAAAACCCACCCCGTGTTTTGCAAGTAGTAGATAAAGATGTTGTGTTTGTACAGCCGGCGAATTCAGCTGTGAGGCTGATGCCACAGAAATTAAACAGCGGTGTCGTTGGTACAATTAAGCAGAATGGAAACCGCTGAAATGGTGCCGACTGCAGCAAACACGTACCCCGGAAGCATCATTCCTTTGTTTGTAAAAATGTTTTTTGGCCACACAAAAAGTCGGTCAATGGGGGTTTTGTTCAACGACTAAATCGTTGCTGCAAAGGAACCGGTGTCATATCAGACAATTTGTCCACAGATGAGTTAAATGTAAATGCAACCACTAAGCCTTATATTATGTCCTTGTAATAACCACACACACACACACATCCATTTTCATCAATAGTTGATGTTGCTGGAGCCACAGACAGTCACTCACACACTCACACACTCACACAATCAGGCGGGAGGAAACCGGAGAAAACATGGGGAGACCATGCACACAAACAAGCTCCGTACGATGCAAAGACAGATCTGAACCCGGTACCTCCTTGCTCTGACGCGACAGCACTAACCACTACGCCAGAGGTAGTGTTCTTGTCTTTTAAAGTGATCTCTGACTGTTTTAACAAATCGGTCTAAAAACACAAGGATTTACTTCTACTACGTAAATACATAGACAAAAATATAGAATTATTTCTTATAAGATATAAAATCCCTTTTGTTTGTGGGTCGCCAACGTTGCAAGGCATTCTGGGTGTGACGTGAAACGGCTGCAGCACCCGGCTCACTGCTATTGTTTAGTATGGCAGGGATTTTTTAGCAGCGATCAGCTCCTCCGTTCAGCCTTTACAGTCGGAAACCGCAGCGTCAGCAAAGACGTGAGGACAGCGAGGAAGAAGCCAGAGATGAAATTCAACGGGAGAACTCTAGATTCAGTCATTGTGTTCTCTGTGGCGTCTGCGTCGCCATGCCGACAGAGAGAGTCAGACTTCGGCAACTTCCCTGACCCGCTAAAGCCGAGAAAGCGTTGGAAAATGAATATAAGCCGTTGAAGAGTTATTCATTTAAGAATGTACATTTGTAGCTTGCTGCTCTCTCGCTACTCATGTTGCGCAGCCAATCAGGCATAGATATTTTGGGGCGAGATATTGAGTAAGACCGCTGAGTGAAACCACAGACGGAGTGGTGAATGCATTAGATCTCAAGCACAGATGTATTTTGATCGATAGATGAGAGGTTTGGAATAGGAAGCTAGTAAAAACCGGTATAGCTGGGGGTCTTCCTCTCCCATCTTCTTCCAATAGTCAAAACATTTTGTTCAGCCAGCAATCACACAAATACAAACGCCGTGAATCCCACCTGCCTGTTTGATATCCAACACGCTTCAGCCTCCCAACCATTACTCATAAAGTTTCTGTCTGATGTGATTAGACTGAATCACATATCCTAAGGTACCATACGGCCCAGGTGAACGAGAGGCTGACAGCAGCCTAGCTTCTGGGCATATGCAAGCAAATTAAAGGGTTGTTTTATGGGCTCCGATAATTCGTTTGGGCTTTCCCCACCATAGCTCTGGCAGGGGAAGAATAATGAATGTCAGGAGTCGAGAGCAAAGCCCCCCCCCCCCCCCCCTCTCAGCAACACTCGGGACATGCGAGAGATGAAACTGCTGTGGTTTCGAGTCAGGGCAAGGAGAGATCACACCTGCACGCTCTTGAAGCCTTGATCTTGGGCGGCCAGGTGTAAAGAGAAACCAGGAGTGTCAAAAGGTCTGCAGATTGGGGAGAGGTGAGCTTGTTCAAGGAGGGGAACTGGCTCATAAAAACACCCTAGTCTAAACGAATGAAGAGGAATCCTCCTGTGCTCGAGGGCGAATGGTCACACTGACATCCATGAAGACATGCAACACACACACGCACAGGATTATACATTCCCGACCAACAAGTGAAGACACATCAATTCTGTCCAACATCAAAAGCATAGCAGGATGGAAGGAGCATATCAGAGGTGATGCTACACAAAACGTGTGTGTGTGTGTGTGAGAGGGTACTTTCCACTCCAGGGAAACAAGTTTCATCAGGTCTGTAACACAAGCAAGAAAGTCATTACACCATGGAGTGTGAATCTGTCCTGTGTGTGTGTTTACGTGTGTGTGCTCTGTAACACATCTGAACATTTCTGTTATATTTCTCTGTATTTCGTAAGGCACCTTTGAGTACCTTAAAAGTTTGCCATGGATAAACTTTATAGCACAATTACTCTCAATAATGACAATAGTAATTATTATTATTTGTGATACATTTTGCAGTACGTTTTTCTCTCATTGTATCAAATGGGTTCTAGACAAAGGTCAGCCACACATTGCAATAGGGCATTATGTAGAGACTGACTGAACTGTCAGGTTATCAAAATCCTTCTACTTCAATATTCAACACTGCTGATGAAGCAAAAAAAAAAAAAAGATAATTAACATAGCTGAATTTACACAAATTTACATTTGCATGGTTAGTTTTTAGATCACAATTAGTGAGTTCACAGAAAAATAGTTGGTGGGTACGATTGATTGAAGGTCTTATTTAAATCCCCCCCAAAGTAAATCTCACTCGATCGGGGAATAAAGGATTGTTTCAGTGTTTTCTGAAGCTTTATCTTAGCTGGAAATATTCTTCCTGTTCTTCCTTTCTGCATTTCATGATTCTTTAAAGTGCAGCTTGGCCTGCATGAAAACTGGTTGTGGTTCCAAAGACAGTCTTTCGTTAGAAATTCCCAGACAGTAATAGAAACTGGACGGTACACACTGCAGCTTTGGGAGCTTATCGATTTGACTGAAGCCCCATGTTAAACTGAACTTCAATATAAATGTTTAAAAAAAAAGAGAGATTGAGTTTGATTAACATTCAGAAATACAATCAAAGGACTAAATGTGGTTGAGAAAAGAACAATAGACAATGTTCTATTCTCAGCACATTTGCCCTTTTAATATTTTTGCCCCCATTATTCAAGTGTCCCTCATGAACAACCAACCATTCATAAAACACTGTTAATAAGAGCAGGAAGGTGCTGTTATTACGAACAAGGTTTAAGAAAATGATGCTTGCCCTCGTGCAAGGTCACCAGACAAGGTCATGTGTTAACTTCTAATTGAGTTCCAATTTCTCCACTTATCCCACTCCCATTAAGCAGCAGGTAATTCAGTCTACAAGGCTTTTGTGAGGAGAGCATTCTGTGAGACGAGAGGATCATTTAAAGTGTCTTTCTGTGAACTTGTAAATTAAAGTTGTCATCGGCATCTCTTTTGTTTGTATTTTCAGAGAGAAAAAAGAGAAACCAGGCCGGGTGGTGATCCAAGAATAAAATTGCTAAACCATCAAAGTACTTTGGGATTATTACCACTCTGTATGGAAACCTTCACTTCTGTGGCCTTAATCAACGGAGATGTTTAAAGCAGAGAATTTGGAAATCACATTCAGTTGTGTTCATTGGGACGATGGTCTTCCTGCGGCCGGCTGACTTCATCAGGCCCTGGTCAGGCGTGACCTCATGTTTTTCCTCTTGTTTAATTTGGGACACGTCCATGTTGTGGTAAATGATGCATGGGGTGAAGATTAAGGAAATAAAAGAAAAATGTGATGTTTGTTGTTATATTTCAGTTCTGCGTGATCTTCGATGGAGAGAGACAATTGTGTAAATACTGCATAGAGATATCAGCCTTACAGTCAGTGCTCCATTCTCCTGTTCACTTTAAAACCGCACCAGATGTGTTCATGCTCGAGGCAAAGTGAAGCCAACCTGATCCTTTTTTTTCCTTGAAAGATGTCGAGCCCAGATGCAGCCTGGGTGTGGGCTCACAGCTCTCAGTCAAATGAAGGGTTTTGCTGAGTGACTGAATCCTAAAAATGCATACGTGTTATCTAAAGGTCACCTTACTGCACTATATCCATTTATTGCTCCTATTGTTCTTTGCTTTCTTTGCGTCAGTTGTTCAAATGCAATGACATATTTTAATTAAAAATAACACTTATTAGATCCTAGGTGTGTGTGTGTGTGTGTGTGCATGCAAATAAGTAATAATCCCGCATAAAGCCAGCAGGCTTGCATCATCTGGTCGGTCCAGTCACATGCTGGACAGACCGTCTTCTCATGTTACCCTGCGGTCTCCTCTCTACTTTGAACCTGACTCAGTTTTACTTTCCCAAAACAAAGCCCTTGGGGGGCTAAAAGGCAACAGAGTGACAGGGTCCCGTGTAGCTGATCCCTGGGAATGATAGGTGGGGGTCCAGCTGTGGAAGAGGACGGGTTCTTGTTGAGCAATACGGTAATTGAAATAACCTGGTCTCTGGATGTGGAAGGCTTTGAAGTTTTTTTGGCTTCACTGTTTCCTAACTGGGCAGCCCGGTGGCGCAGTGGTAAGCACTGCTGCCTCACAGCGAGGTGGTCGCAGGTTCATCTCCGACTTGTGGCCATTCTGTGAGGAGCTTGCATGTTCTCCCCGTGTCTGCGTGGGTTCTCTCCGGGTTCTCCGGCTTCCTCCCACCTCCAAAGACATGCAGCCTAGGCTGATTGGTGATGCTAAATCGCCCGTAGGTGTGAGTGTGTGTGTGGCTGATTGTCTGTCTCTGTGTTGTCCTGCGATGAACTGGCGGCTTGTCCAGGGTGTACCCCGCCTCTCGCCCATTGACTGCTGGGATTGGCTCCAGCTTGGCCCACGACCCGATGACAGAATAAGCGGTTGGATAATGAATTAGTTAATGTTTCCTAACTAGCGGTTGTGCAGTACTTCATCCATTGCTACCTCCTGCAGACACGGGCTGCTCTGCTTCATCACGCCTGAGGGTCTCGCGGGACCACATTGTTTTTCACATGAAAACCGATTTGTGTTCTTTACAAGCATAAACTAATGTGCATGCACTCACTCCACGTGTGGAGCGTCGGCGTGTAATGAAACATGTCGCGGGACCCTCACAAAGGAAGGGGTCGACCTTCCCGTGCAATGCCGTCTGCGGTCTAGCACATTAGCGGCTCCCTTTTGCTTCACTCACTGTGGAATCTCCTGACTGGCTGTAGCCTTCTCTGCTTTCATGTGTCAGTGCTCAGAGGAGCAGCCGTGGGGTGCGATGGCAGGCCCGAGTCAGCATCTGATTAATTGAGTCTGGATGAAAGTCGAGGGTTAATTTTCATCTCTGTGGAGACCTGTTCTAACTCTAACTGTTTAGACATGCTCATCATCCCAACAACCCAACGCAATGAGATCAATCAAATTCAAATCCAAGTAAATGCTCATGTGCTCTGTGGAAGCCTGCTGCTTTCACATGGGACTTTTTCCATTTCTCTGATGTGCTCAGCATCCCCGGATTATGAAGAAAGGCCTCTGAAGTGGCTTTTGGATGAGGTTTGTGTTTTGGGGGTATTTTAACTTCTGTTTCATGTCAACTCCAGCTTTGCAGGTGTGCTTTTTCGCTTAACTTCTAATGCCTCGGCTCCCTCAGCTGTTAACTCCTTTTTTAAATTGGCAGCTTAAAATAATGATGGATTGTAGGATTAAGGTGTTTGCCCAAACAGAGATTTATGTTTGTTTTGTTACTGGAAATGTGAACACTTAATATCAAGGAGAAGAATTTAGCAAAGTCAGTTAACCTGTAGTTTTTTTTCTAGTTCTCTTATATTTAATTTTTAAATTCTATGTTTCAAATCATTGGACCGTGTTTCACGGTTCACCTTTCATAAATACATTCAAAATATATCAATACATAAATATATCAAAAATCTCATGTGCAACTATAATGTATCTTTCTTTATTATACCGTACCTTTAATGTCAACTTTTCTCTATTGGATTTTCCAAGTAAAAATTTGCTGTAAATTCAGTGAGAATCAATGAAATCTGAACAGCATTTTTTATGCTGCTATTACCCGAAAGCAGAAATGATTCATGATGATTACAGCATGGATGCCTTGCCTTTATTTGCAGGAATGTATTCTAAGCTTAACTGTAGCAGCGGAGTGTCATGGGACAGTGAAGGAACAGAGAATTGAAAGTGAAACAAACTTCGGTGGCCACAACCACTCAGCCTTTTGACATATTAATGCAGCTCTGGACATTTAAGATGTTATTGGGCAACATCAGTTGGTGGCCGGTTTGATTCCTGGCCTCTGCTGTTTACGTGTTATTCCTTGGCATCTTCTCTGCCCTGGTACCCTCTGTTTGAGAACGGGTGGATGCTGCATGCAGTTCTCGTAGGTCTCCTGTTCGACCCAGAGCTGAACCTCAGGCCTCTTACAGGAGTCCCTTCAAACACAAACTGCTCTCGGCGTAAACGTTCAGTTTAACTTTATCACTCGCAGGCCGGCTACTAGTGTTCCACCTTCTCAGTCATCAACATCAGAGGCTGAACTTCATCCCCTGAGGCAATGTAATCCGCTCAAAGACCGGCGGCCATTAAGACTCGAGGCTCATTTTTCATTGGAGTCAGTTCTTTTTATAATGAAGCACGTCATTCTCGCAGGCCACAGAAAAGGCTGATACCTCACTTTACAACACCACAGATGAGCGAATCAGAGAAAAACAGACCCAGCATGACCAATCCACCCTCCCAGATGTTCGTCCTAGACCATGCCCAACACAGGAAGCCATTAAAGAGCAAATCAATCAGTCGCCACTGTGGAAACTGGGGGGGGGGGGACAAACCTCTATGGAAAGCTTGTGGAGGGGCACATTGCCAAGAGGGTGAGATGCACCATGCAGCCTGTACCAAATATAAATTCACTGCAGGCGCGTGGAAACTTGTGTTTTTATAAACACTAGGACAGGGTGGAAGCGATTTCCCAATCTGGAGCGATTCAAAGGCAAAGCAGCGGATAAAAGAAAATTAATAAAGAATTGTCAGCAAGGTAAATATTTTCAAAGCTGATTCCCCAACAACATTCCCCGCGGATTTCTCACCTGAGATGAAACAAACAGTTTCCATAATCTTTTGCACACATTTTCATATATAATAAATATATGCATCGTGGAACTTCTTCACAGCAACTAAAAGACGACGTTGATCTCTGCCCTTGTTGTTTGTTTGCCTTTGAAGAGTTTCCTTTCCTTTGTCTGATCGTGCCTGCAGCCCTTGTGTTTGGTTTCATTGTCCTCAATCAGGTTCCTTTTTACGTCCCTTTTACTGACTCATTTGTTTGCGTGCCAGGACACTGTCATACGGGATCTTTGACCACGATTTTTGCAAAAATATCGATTTCAATTGTCCGTTATTTCACCTGTATTTCTTCAATGCGTTCATTAATGATCACGTCCGCTGCCAGACACCGGCAATCAGGGCGTCTGTCCAACGGAGAATCTTCCATCGTCAGATGTAATCCGTCAAAGGAGAAACATTTATACTTTAAGTCTCAGTATATAAAGCTGAGTAAGTAACTCTAGATTTATGATAGCACCTGTCTGTTAGCACAAGTAAACTGTTCCAGCAAGCCCGGGAATTCCCATCAGATCCAGCTCCAGAATCCCCCCAGATGATCCTAAAACTTTGTTCTTAGCATCAGAGATAAAGTCTGGCAATCCTCCCCGACCATTACACTTAATGATCTGATTAAGTAGCCACGTTAAGCGCACGTTAGTTCCAAGAAGAAAAATGACTTCAAAAGGCTCATCACTCTTGACGCTTGGCCTGTGTTTCCCCCCCTTCTTGCTCCGTATCATGCACAGCGGCGCTTGTCTGATACTCGCGTATGATAAAGAAGGTATTAAATCCCTGCTCTGTGCTTTTGGAGTTTCATCTAAGGATTTATTTTTGTGTCTCAGTTCTGGATACAGTTTAAAGCTCCATCATTGTCGCGCTCCGACAACGCACACAGTACATTTCTTTCAGATGAAGCCCGACTCGAGCCTGGACTTGCTTCTTTTCCATCTGCTGACATTAGGGCCTTAATTAAAAGCCGTCTTAAAGCTCGGCGATTGCAACATTTGCTGATTATTCATTTATTCTGGTTCAAGCTGGATGTTGGTCTTGTTTAGATCATGGATATTTTATTTATTTTATTTCATTAATATTTAATTATACTCTTAGTTTTTACTTTGCTCACATTCTGAGACCTCACAGACAGCTACTCTTTAAACAGAATATCGGTGGTGTCTACATGTTCTCTCTGCAGATATCTGCTTGTGAATCTGCGATTTTTTTAAATTGGGGGAATGGGTTTTTAACTCTTTCCTTTATTTCGGATTTTTCAATGCTGTGTTTTGTTATGGACCAAACTGAAACTACGCAAGTATTTGCACAGGGAGAGATGTAAGCTGCACTGAATGAGAGGAGAATGTGTCTCTTCTGACGACACCCAAAGACAAAGGACACTCCAAATAAACTCATCAATTAAAGGGGCATGTAGAATTAATACAGGCTGTCAGAAATAGGCCTTTAATGCTCCCTAAGGCTCTGCTGGACTGGAGTACAGACCGCTGAGTAGCGCTTCTACTGGAGCACAAGAAACTGCACCCACCTCAACATCATCCTGACCCTGCATACATCTAATGTCTAGACTATGGGACTGAAGGGAAAAATGCCATATTACCACCGTGTGTGTGTGTGTGTGTGTGTGTGTGTGTGCCAACACAGCTGGTGTGTCTTACAGAATTATTCACGTCATCTGTCAGCTTGGGACAAATCTCACATGTGGAGTAGCTGGGTGGAGAATGGTGCCCTCTTTACTCAGAGAACAGCGGTTACAACTTAACCCACAGCTCTGTGGCCTAAAATATGTTTCATGGCTGCTACTACCTTAAATGAAACTGCAAAAATGTGTGTGTGTTCACTTGACTTCTCTGGCGTGTAGCTGCTGAGGTGAAACATGACGTCGAGGTGTTTTTCTTATTTTGGTTGAACCATAGAAAAGTGGCCATTTGCATCCTCAAGCTGGGTTCCTCAACAGCAGGTTGCAGTTTGCATGGGGAGGATTGTTGTCCTCACTTTGAATATTCCTCAACGGGTGAACTGAAAACAAAACATCAGGATATTTGACATGGAAATGAAGAGGTGCAATGTAAAGACAAGCCCGGCCTAAAACATAACCCACAAATCTCAACTCCGAGTGAAGTAGTTTTCCATAGACCTCCGCAAAACAACTCTCTGAAGAAAACACATACAAATACATTTACTTTTTAATTTCCCAGCAGTGTCTTTGTGCGTCCCGTATACCTAAGATCAAGTGTAATCCAGTCCAGTACAGAAAACTCTGTGTTTCATTTGAGCTCTGGTCTCAAGATGTTTGTCCTGCGCTCCACTTTCTGGCAGTAACCTTCTTTTTGTGAATATTCACATATCAATATATTAGCATACATATATATGTCTATCTGTTCATGTTGTGTTTATATATTGTTTGACCTATAATCAAATTCCATTACCTCTTTAAAGCTATAGCACAGAAAAATAGCTGTTATAATAATAAGAAGAAGAAGAACACATATTATTAACATGTTTTAAATAAAGATATTTAATGTAAGCTGTTTGGCATCATTCCTATCTGCCATCTTCAGATTGCACTGACTTATTTAAGGAGCAGTGACATTGCAAAAAGAAATATGACAAAAGGAGAAACACTAACAGATGGTCTGATGTGCAGAGAACAAACCCCCCAGGTTAGACAGGAAAAGAAAAGTAATGCGAAAGGTAAACCGATCAGCCAAGCGGTTCTTCACATTCATCACTTTCTGGGTCCAGTGTTGACATGTGAATGAAAGTGTGCTGCGAGGCATTGGCAGATGGGCTCACTTTGAATCTCACCAGCAAATAAAGTGAAGCTCTCCAGCTGTGTAACCATATTCTTATGTCTCTCCGATACCTAAAGTCGTTTTCACACCTGACCAAGCGGACTCGGGTTCGATTGGGGAGCTGAATGTTGCAACTGTACGCGCTGTACTTCTTCTACTCTAGATGCACTGCATATAGCATTACTACGTACATTTGGTCCTGTGAGCTTTCACACGGCATACGAAGCGAATCAGGGTTCACTTGCAAGCGAACCGAGACTCACGTTTTCAGGCGGGCCAGGGTTCGCTTGTTTGGTCTGCAGCAGAGTTTGGATGAGCTTTCACAGCTGCCCAAACAAAACGGACTATCCAAGGAAACGGACTCTGGTCCGTTTAAAGCAGACCAAACAGCTCTGGTGTGAAAGCGACTTTAGTGAATGCGATTAATCTAAACATAGCTGATAAAAGAAACACTCTCGAAGAATCTGTTTTGGAATGTCATTTTTTCCTTATAAATATTTTAGTGTGTATAAAAACACATTTTATCTAAGTCCCATCCATTCTCGTTTTTCTTTTAGTCTTTTGTTTAAAGCAGATAAATCTAAGGGATGTTACAATAAACATTCCAGAGGGCGTCACCCACCCGGAGCTTAATTAGAGACCTGGGAGGCCTCGCAAGATGGATGATGGCTGTGTGTGTCGGCGGAGGGAGGCACGGGGGGGGGGGGGGGGGGGGGGGGCTACAATGGCTGCTGGTTGCATGCAGGTGGTAGGATATAAATGTTAGCTTTTATCTTGACTTTGAAACGTGGGTAAGCTCAAGGGCCTGCACGTGTGTGTGTGTGTGTGTAGGTGTGTGTGTGTGTGAGTGTGGGTTTGGAGCTGAGGGAAAATGATGGTTGGGGGGTTGTTGCTGGGACAGGTGGGACCAGAGGCCCCTATTCGTCATGGGGAACACAGTTTATCAGGGCTTCTCTGGGGTCACAGTGACACAGTTGTGTTGTGTTGTGTTGTGTGTGCAGCCACTATTGACAAAGGATCATTGAGACACTGATGTGGGCGTGTCCTGGGTTGTTGACTGGGCCCACCCAACTTCAGACAACAGCCAGATGCTCTGGTGGAGGAATGGCGTTGACTCTCCGTGTCCCTCCTAGGAGTCGACATGGGAATCCGTGCATCAAGCCTGTTTTATTTTAAATTCATATCACGAGCCAAGAGATGACAGATATAATTATGCCACTTAGGGGACTGCAAATGGTGGCTCAAAGGGAGAGACAAAACTTTGTCCTTCTTCTTGTCATGATGATGCAAACAGACTATTCATCAGGGAGCGAGACACACTTCCCAGAATTCCCCTAAATGTAGTCCCAGAGAGGAGCGAGATATGTATACTCACTGGAACATGCCAGTTCTGAAGGATCGGTTTGAGGTTGCTGAGGTTTCAACATGTATATCAGAGGCTCCTGCTTCCGTAACAGCTTCGCTTTATATATTGTTGAAACGAGTCACCCTTCCTGGCTTCTCTGCATAAAACAAAGAGTAACGGGCCATGATCCATTTTCCTTGCGGCAAGATCTAATTTAAAGCTGATGATTTACTTGATCATTTTCATGACTCGCTCTTTTTACTCAGAGATCGTACAATGATGCCACAACAAAGACTTTAATTATTTAAACTGTACAAAGCAAATGTGGCCTGACATTGGTCCAGTGTGTGATTTTTAGATGACATGTCAGTGACTGCTAGAGAAAGATGCGTGACATAAAACACGGCAGCATCACTGTCTTATTAAAGGCACAGCATGACAAAAGCAGTATTTCACCTTGCGTGTTAAACAGAGCTTGATCTGGTTTTCTGTTCAGAGGCAGAGGAGCTCCTGGATTGCTCTTCTTCATTATGTTTGATTTAGATATCAATGGATGCATTTTAAATGTTCCATTTGTTGGACACACACATAAAACCGCATTAAAATGTTTGCATTTTGGTTTGGCCGCTGGTTAGCGCCACATCCTGCTCAGAGGCAGAAAGATGATGTTTTTAACATTTATACAGAACAAAGAGGCACAATAAAGGAATACTCTGGTACATTTATTGTTGGAATTATTTCTTGGATTTGAAAAAATGCCAGTCACAATCTGGAAATGTAGTGTATAACTAACAATTAACAGACGTCATAATTCAAGCAGTGATCTTGAATGAGCCTTTAAAGTTTTTTGTCTCTCACACTGTATTTGTTATACCAAAAGAGAAAGACCTCAGAGATTCAGGCACATTGACAGAGAACATAAAGCATAGAAAGAGGACAAATAGTTATGTTGCATTAAGATTCATCGCCAGGCACTCCTGAGGAAGCGAGAACATGACATATTCTTGGCACCTGAATTTGTGAATTCAAAGCATCTGTGCCAGTTTCTAATTCAGCGCTGCATGCCCCCCCCCCCCCCCTCAATTGACAGGCAGGTCAGGGATACTGCGTTCTTTCTAATGCATCTCAGCTGATAATTCTCTCTATAACCTCCGGCTCCATTCTTGCTGAAAGATGAAGGCCTTGCATCGCACTGCGATCCCAAAATGGACGAAGGCAGCGTGGAGTGTTCCCCGAAGAGGTAGATGACTTGGATCAGAATGCAGGATTAATTGACTAAGCTTCTAACCTTAAGGGGAAAAAAGGTGTAATTGTTGGGTGTGGAGGGGCTTTGTTTGATCTGGCAAAGATGAAAACACAAGGGAATTACAGTAACTCAGATCAGAAGGAATGCAGCCAAGCAGCGTGTATAGACAAGCCCAACATGCGATCAGACGTGCACACAGCTAAAGACCCCAAAGACAACAGGGACGATGGGACGTAATGGCAGGACATCGACTGGAGTTGATTTCCACATGGAGACAATGATTTTGTTTTTCAGTCTGAGGGCGATGAGGTTTCTTTGTGTGAGCACGTTATCATGATGTATCTAAATCTCAGTCTCAATGAATTACCTCACTGTAAAATCACTCAGTTATAAGTAGTTCAAAATGTTACTCTCGATTAATTGACAGGATGTTTACTTCAGTTGTGACTATTGTTTTTGTTTTGTTATTTATGCCAACAAATCTGTCGCCATTCCTCATTTCTAAAAACACATTTAAATGGAACTTCAGTTTAGGATTGTTTCCCTTTCAAAATTTTGGTTCTACAGTAACTATTTCTACAAAATAAAGGCAATGGGGTAAAAAGCACAATATTTCCCCTGAAAGATAAAGGATACAGTTTATAGAGTGGTTCTCCAGTAAAATACCCCGAGTTACTGATATTTAACCACATCCGTCCTCTTATTATAAACTCATGCTCTCAGTCTTCCAATGCTGCATGGTTGCATTTGTCAAAAGGGTGCATCATGCTGGATTACCCCCCCCCCCCCCCCCATCCCCATCCCCCATCTCAACCCCTTTGGTTTTGGCGAGATAAGTGATGTCCTCATGAGTGGTGACATCATTCTGACTCTTCTAATTTTAGGCTGACTGCCTGCTTCTGTCTCGGACACTTCCTCACAGAGCTCCATGGTTCCTGCAGTGAAACACAGGAGGGAGCTGCTTCACACTTTACTCCACACTGCCTGAAAAAAACACACAACCCCCCCCCCCCCATTGAGGTTAGAGGAACTGATGACAACACTCCACCTGTTGCTGTCCGGGAGGAGAATAACAACAGAGTCATTCTAGATATGTGAAGGGAAACATCATTGGAGGAACCTTTTCAAATCGTGATTCTTTTTATTCATTCAAATCGGTTCTCTTTCCTTTAAGATGAACGGCTTATGTCGCCATTTTTTTTCAAATAAACGACAGCAATTCAAACATAATCAACGTTATATTTCGTGTATCATAAACACTTCACGACTTAATATGATCGCAACTAGTGCAAAGTCACACAGAGAAAGAAATCTCTACTTCACAATTTGTGGACAGGAATTTCCAGTTGTCAAAGCAAACTTTCATATATTAAACGTTAGCAAATAGAACTGATGTGAACGTTCAAAGCTCCAGATACTAAGCAAATAAAATACACTCCCTTCAGTCTTTAACTTGAATGTTACTAATGAAACTCCTGCTCTCACAGGATGGTGTGCGAATCCCTCTCATCCGCATCCCAAATGTTCTGTGCCGTGTGATTGTGTTGGCGTTTCTACCCCAACATAAACCATCCATTATTATTATTATTCATAATATTATAGATCTAATCTCTGAAAATGGAGAACACACCCTCCTAAACCCCATCACAGCCCCCCCCCCTTTGCGTTCTGCCCCTGCAGGTTGAATCTATTGCCCCTATTTCCTGTCACATGGGGTGGAACTCGGATTCCGTGCGCGCTATCTGTTCGCGTCTTCAGTTGCGGCGTCCCAGACCTGCCTTGAACTTCAAGGACTTTCAGCGGCGGCCACAGAGCGACTCCTTCCCAGCGACGCACGGTCTGCCCTCCGCCCGCCGCTCTGCGCACCAGCCGGTTCCTGACGCGCAGCTCACACGATGGATTCCGGGACAGCCACTTCTGCGCTTCTCCTCCTCGCCGGGGTTATTTCCTGCGCGGCTTTGAGTCATTTCGACACCGGTAAGACCGACTTTCCTGCTCGCTTCTTTTGAGGATGAGTTCCGACGCAGCCCCGCGGAGATGGAAGCGTCTCCAAAGTTGCCTTTTTTTGCGCATCGAACAAACTGTTATGCTGTCAAACGACTGGCGACACACGCCCGGCCGTGCTTTCATTTTACTATTACAGTGTAGATTTATTGGATTAATTCATAATCCAGACACTTGGTCCGGATCCCGTCCGTCACGGCGCGCTCACGCAAACGGAGAGGCGTCCTGTTACTGGGTTGTTTACATTCTGCGTCATTGTTGTTTAGCTTGTTTTCCACTTATTGACATGTTTGAAGCCCAGAGAGTGAAACGATGTGAGCGGACTGACTCGTTTGATGACTACCACTACAGAGCAAACACGGGTCCAACCCGTGACGCGTCACCGCCACACATCCATTCCAGATGTGGTTCAATGCAAGTCTCCAAAACACTTGGGAGTAAACTGTTCTGTCCTTATTAAAGCCACGTTTCTACCAAAATCACGGGAAAGGACGCGTGGCTTTTACGCACCGGACTGTCGGACACCAACAGCCGCGCGGCCGGTGGCTCGTTCGGAACCGGCCGTCTCGTTGCGTTCATGATCGATTGTAATGTCGGTGCGCTTTGGGAGAACGTGTCCGCGGTTCTCTTACTGTTACGCGCGTTTTACGCGTTGAACTGAACTGTTAATGAGTCGACATCAAGTTGAGACTAATAAACAGCGACGCGCCTTTACGCAGGAGCTTCGAGTTGAACCTCGATCCGGACTCAACCGGGCTCTCCCGGTGGATATTTCGCTCCAGTGATATTTAATAATGATGACCACACGAACCGAGCCGCTCCTCGCTGTAATTTATGCCGCGTTTCATGTCGAAGCAGCAAAAATCCTCGTGCTTTCCGTTTTAATTTTTTTTTTTTGTCTTGTAATTATACCCTTTGGTTTTCAAATTAGAGGGTCCAGCATCTGGGCTCGTGCGTAAGTATTCCCATGTGTACCTATGTTTTAACAAAGTATTTAAAGCAGGCATTCCCCCTTAAAGCGAAGGGCTTCCCCCTCGTAATAAAGTCAGGTTTGTGTCTATCTCAGGCCAACTGAACTGCGCCATTATTACTTTACAGTTTTACAAGAATTCAGTGTCCTGTAAATGTAAAGAATGACTTTATGTCTGCTCTTAATTGTTTGGACACCTAAAGTGAAAATCCGCACTGACACCCTTTGAACCTGTGTTGCAGAGTGCAGACACACCTGCTGGTTCAGTGGAGTTGTGTAGTTTTCTATCTGATGTCAGGCGCTCTGTGTCAGAGGTTATGGGTTTCTTTCCAGATAAACGGGATCACAAGAGTGTTTATGGAGGATGAGAATTGTAGGAACCTCATGGGAAAAGCATGAGAGAATGTTTCAGTATTTGTAAAACTTGACTAGTAGTGATGCAGCTTTCGCTGTTGGATTCACTCATCGTGAGGGATGTAATTGTACAAAATTGTACACTTCTAGTATTTTGTGTACTTAATTTGATCAGTTCCAGCGTTTTCATTAATTACTTTGATTGTGATGTTTGGTTATTCGGATGTTTTATTGGTATCTATTACTCTGACTTGGATGTTTAGATCCAGTTTCTGCCATGATTACATTATTACAAGCTTAAACATTAAACAACCTGTCGTCTTGCTTTTGTGACCAGAATAATGGGATGTTGAGCGACATAAAACACAGGCAGACATGCAGTTTCAAGCACGCAAAGTAAAAGTGTTTGAATGCGTAGCAAAGGATCAGAGATGATGTTATAGCTGGAGAATCTAAGTGGCTTTATGCATCCAATAATATGGGAATGGACCGCTTCACACATCTATTATTAGTTTACCACTGTGGTTTCTCTTCCACCAGAACACAGAGGCTCCATAAAGGAACTCGTGTTGTGTCTGACCCGGCGCTGCTCACTTGGCAGAAGCTTCATAGAAATGGAAACTGGTAGAAGCGGAATCCTGTCAGGGCTGTAAACCGCTGATGATTTAGTTGATGGAGTCATGAGAAAGTCACTCGGTGCACGTATGTGTGTCTTTTGTTTTTGAGATTGGTGCACATTTGATTGGAGCGGATGTCGTCGGACTGTGCCATTATTCATGTTATAGTGAGGCGAAGTGATTCGTTCTAAATTCATCAGCAGCGCAGGCAGGCTGTTTACCCGTCAGTACATGCAGGTGTATTCTATAATCTGTTCTAATGGTTCCAGGTCATGGATTCCCATCTGTGGCAGGGCGATGATTAAAGGGATAGTTTGATCTGGGAGTTGGACAAGAAGATCAGCACCACTCTGTCATCTGTATGCTGAAAATGAGGCTATAACCTACCATTTGTTAGCCGTGCTTGGAAGCATGACAGGAAACATGATGAAGTCCATCTGAAACAGCCAGCCTGGCAATGTCCACAGGTAATAATATTATTCCAGATGCACAATTTAACATATTATAATACATTTGTTTGATCTTCACAAGACCAAATTGGGGGGGAATTCATGTCAGAAGTGTTATTTGTACGCTTGGGTTTGTAAGAATTGCAAGAAGTCGTGACTTCTATTTAAAGGTTAGGTCTCTACCAGGAGAAATGTGAAACAATCGAATCAATACACAATTTTTCTGTTAGTTTTAAAGGAAATAGTTTTGTTTGTATCGAGCCCCGGCTTGAAAAGGGCACATCGTGACGTTTTTGCAATATGGAATGGACTCTTGTTGCATAATCACAGGAGACAAAGCAGAAACAAAGTCTGCTGAAGAAAGAATCATCTTAATATCAGGCTGCGCTTGACCAGCTGATCTAATCTGAGGAGGCGAGAGATGCCTGATGGGCTTTCCTTTCATCCAAATCGGCTGAACTCGACATGCATAAATTAACTCGTGAGGCCACACTGAGGCGGTTTCAAGCGGCTGCTGTCTGTGATGTTCGGTTTCCCATCCAACTCATTTGCTGCGGGTGAATCCTCTTGGACATTTCCTGGCCAAGCCAGAAATTTGAATGCATTTTGCTTTCTTCTCATTCGACATCTGCAGTCTTCTTCTTCCTCGAAGTATTGAAGGCACTAGAAATAGTGATGGGGAGATGAATGGCATGCATTTGTTGTGAATTCTTGTTTTAGCCGAACATGCTTATAAACCGTGGAATAAAGGCAGCCGTCTACAATATCTGGCGGGATTCCCTCTTTCCTGCTCCGTGTCTGAATGCTGCCCAGCAGCGAGTGATGCTTGTCTGGATTCCAGCCAGACAAGCATCGCTGTGCAGGAGAGGCGAGTGGCTGATGCATGCACGAACCATCACAACAGCGCCTCACAGTAGAGTTGGGGTTGCAGTTGTGATGCTCAGAAGGGGGTCGTGTGATTGATAGGAGTCTGCAGTGCTTCTAGATTCTTGGTTGAACATCAAGCCACTGCGACTGCGTGTAGGTTTGTGCTCCCCTGTCGATGAAAAGCAGAGGGGAGGATGCTGGAAGCATTTCAACTTGTCTACGTAGTAAGTCTTAGTCTATTGCGTATTCTTGTGTCTGCTTCTCATTGGCTTGTGGTTAGAACGCTTGTGCATTTCAGGAGCGGTGTGGGACAGCAGGCCTTTAAATGTAGAACCCTTTTGCCTTTCTGAACATTTTGCTGACTTCAAATTGGATTTGGAATAAGGCAGCATAGTTAATTCTGTAGTTACGTTTCGTGAAAAATAAATTGCTAAGTCTCAACGCAGTCAGTAATTAGTGAAAACCGTCCAGCGGTAACCTCCTTTTAAAATGGTATAACTCAAAGACACGCAGGACATAAATGCTGTCCATGCTGCGAGGGAAGTTTATACAGGAACGGTTTCCATCTGTGCGCTACCTTTCAGTTCAAAAACCTGCTAAATATCGAATCACATTTTCTTCACGCATAAACCAAGTAATGGAACTGTGTCGCTTTAACATTTAGAGACTCCTGTTGTTTTTTATTGTTTTTGTTTCCATGGTTACAAGTTGGCTTGAGACTCATTCCAGTGGTTGTTTTGTTTGTTTCCGGAGCAGATCTCAGATGATATCGTTCAATATTTGCCAACAAAACCCTCTAAACACATTATAGAAATGATGTTCTTATGCTATTTAGGAACTTTGATCCTTTGTATTGTTTTCGTTTCCATGGTTTCCAGTTGAATTTGGTTCATTCTGGGGGTGGAATTTGGCTTAGATGAAGGTTCGCGGGTAAAACTCTTGAGTATTTTTATCACAAAACTCTAGAACAACCTTTGATGTTTTGGGGATTTTAAATCTTTTTTTACTATTTTATTTATTTATTCATGTCTCTCTCTCTCACACGCGCACGCACGCACGCACGCGCACACACACTACAGTCTGTCCGCTCTTCTTCATACAGCCAGTGCAGCTTATGACTGGCCTCCGTCAACCTCCAGCGAGACAGAGGGATCTTTGTGAGTGTGTGTAAGAGAGAGAGAGAGAGAGAGAGAGAGATGCTCTGAATCATCTGCCTCTGAAGATAATAACAGACCGTCTTCAGCCAACATCTGAAGGAACACAAGCTTGTGTTGGCAGAGGTGGCCGCCATGCAGTGCTGGTTTGAGGGGAGACGGGTTCTTACAGAGTTTACCATAAGAGCTTTCGATGCTCGGGTGGGGGGGTGGGACTATCGGGGTATTATGGGAAGAGGTTGCATGTGTTTGGGTCTCAGATGTGGGCCGTGCGGTCCCCCCCCTGCTTTTCCGGTCCAGAGATTTAACTTCTGTGCTGCAGACAGAAGTTCAGGCAAACCACAGGGGTAGATTGGTGTATGATTGTGTGTGTGTGTGTGTGTGTGTGTGTGTGTGTGTGTGTATCTAAGTATTTATGGTCATGATTAAAGACGTGACTAAGAGGAGAAGCCAGTGGGAGTCTCAAACTTACACAGTGAAGGAATTTCTGGAAAGTAGATTAAGTTTGGTTGTGATTCCTTCCTTGCTTCTGATTAATGTACAATATCTGCTTAATTATTTAATTTCAACAAATTATATTGCCCTGTCATGATTTGCATGGGTCTTAACCTGGTTGTGAAACATAATACTATTTTTAAAAATACAAATCAATCACATCGCCAAGTTTGACCCCCATATCCCCCCTTATTTCCAATGCAAATGACCGAGTAGACGTCTCCCCACGCGTTGAACGCCAAGTTTCTATTTAGGAAAAAGAAGTTCAGATGAAACCAAAGTTGCTCTCAGATGTTGCAGTGATGAGATATCCTCTTCGATAGCACTCGATCGCCTCAACAGGGAGTCGAGCATTGTAGAAGACGTGTGTAAGCACATATGCTGCAGCCGGCAATCACAGCGGGGCAAACACGCAGCAAGACAGATGTTAATATTTAGATAAAGGATAATAAAGACAATTCAAATTGTGGGTGGGGCTGTCTTCCCCAGTAGAAGTTCTTCAGAGGTATTTCCTGTACTCTAGTGCCTTTTAACAGACGGCGTCATACTTTTATCTGGCTGTTGCAGCTTGAGAACAATTCTGGGTATATTTCTTAATTGCATCCAGATTCAGCGTTTGGCCCCGGGCCACGTATTTTAAGAACTTTAACTTCATCAAGTCAGTAAAACAGAGCTTTCTTTAATAATAACTCCTCGCTGTTTGTTCAAACTTGATGCTCTCTGCATGCCTGCGTCACACAGCCGCAATTTGTTGAATTAATTTCTTTAATGATATTGCTGACTAAAATGTTTAATTTCTTCTACCCAGAATCCCCAGGCCTGGATCTCAGCCTGTCTGTCAGTTATCTGTCAGCGTGTTCTACAGCGAAGCCCCCTGCGTAAATGACTTGACTAAAGTTATCAGTATAACAACCATCTGCCACCTTTCATAAGTGGCACGGGCTTGAGACATGTCTGGCTTTTAGAATAAAAGTATTGATATGTAATATGTTGTCTAAAAATACACGTGTTCTATGTTCCATTGACCCTTTGGAAATTAATTAATTTAACATTATTAAAACAATGAAAACGATTATTAATAATCAATAAATTATTCATCTATAAATCTGTCTAAACTGTTTGGCCTCACATAATTATCAGGCGCCGCAGCAACAATTTAAAGATTTAACGCTATAAAAAATGAATGCTTGGAGTTCCTCTCTGACATAGTTCCTCCTTTATTGCTTTTCATCCATCCATCCATCCATCCATCTTCTTGTAGACAGGACAATCACAATCGTCTCGTCTGCAGCCTCTTTATCTGCTGATTACGGGGTACACCTCGGACGCGTCGCCAGCTCATCACAGGGCCTGTTGCTTTTCAACTAATCCCGTTTTTTGTTTCATTGCTTCCACTTCTTTATTTCTGTCTTTACATGCCATTGCTTTCTTTCTTCCATCTTCTTTCACGATTGCCATGCGTCTTTGCTCTTTCCATCACATTTCCCTTTTTCCTATCTTATCCTATCCTAAAACGTGGGATGGACTTTCTTTCAATAAACAAAAATATTTGATAAACATCTAGCAACACTGATTGGCTAAACCAATATACTGTCCATATGGTAAGAGTTCACGACCCGGGGGCCTGATTGTTGTTGAGCCCCTGACGGTAAATACTGAAACCTTTCACAGCTTTAATTTAAACTGTTCATCACACGGAAGCTTTCTGGATGAGGAGACACATTGTGGGTAAGAGGAAACATCCGTGTTGCAGCTGTTCTCTTTAAAGATAATGTGAGTCCCTTACTTTAAACTCAAGGTCATGCAAAAAATGTCAGCATCAATCACCGTAAAGAACAAAATCTGGGACCACATGGTTGCTTTTACTGCTTGTTTTCCCATCACTCATCGAAATCATTGCTAAGCTTAAAAAAAAGGTGCTGATCTCTCTGAAATGTGTACATTCTGTAAAACTTAATACACCTTTAAACATCCTGTCGGTTGATTCACTGTGTCCTGATCGTCTTCACCATAAACCCAGTGACCCTGTTTCCTCTTTGCTTCGTGTTCATGCAAAATGTGCTGCACGCCGTCCCATATGGAACCCTCATGCCTCTCCAATGGAACTTTATTAAGACAGCAAAACACAGCAACAGAGTTCAACTGTGCATTTCTACCGCTCCGATTCTGATCGGTGGCTGACAACAGACAGTTGTCCAGGGCTGAAAAAAATGTGCCTTTGCTCCTCGCTTCCGAAAGGACTAAGACATACTAATATAGGCCACTGGGTCTCCTCGCAAATTGAAATGCAGAAATTCAAAATCCCTGATTTCGGGTTCGGGTTCGGGTGCTGCCTTTGATGTATTTTTTGTGTTTTGTGGTTGGACAAAACAAGCTGGTTTTATTTTATTGTTGTCTTGGAGGAGTCTTGGAGAAGGAGGACCCCCCCCCCCCGTACTTCACTGACAGTAACTTAAAAATGATTATACATACCTCCACATCCAGGGCCACTAGATGAGCAGACAGATTGAAAATCCATAGGGAGTAGAAAATGTAAGGAAATAAAGCGGAGTGTTTTCCTTTTTGCATATCCCAAAGCTCACGACACTCGGCACGTCCTGACTTGTGAGGACAGGCCAAGTTTGAAGAATTCCCTCACTGACTTGGCTGGAAGCTCGCTGCCTCTGGCTGACAGTTGGTAACAGATGAAGGGAAAATGCTAAAGCCCAGAAATGTGTACATATTTGTTGCTGTTGCCCATTTACTGTTGGTTGACCTCTGGGTGGCGCCCTGCAGAGGTCAAGTTGTGGGCAACACCCTTGTTCTTTCATGCCATGGGATTGGAACACCCATAAAACTACCAACCACTAAGTCACAGAAACAGACCCAGTTATTACCGACTCATCATGCTTATTATCGTGCCACGGTGACTCTCATCCTGCCGTGTTCAAAGGCTTACATTTGTTTAATCAAAGCACCTCTCCCTGTGTCCTTACCCGCTCCCATTTCTTGTTTTGAACTTATGACGAGTACAACTCTGTAATTTCTCTCTCACCTTGTGCAAATCGCCACCTGCTCGGGCGGTTGGTCAGTTGAACCTGCATGCAAAGCAGCCGGATCGGTTCCAGCTTCCAGGATCCGGTGATGGTGGTGGTGCAAGCGTAGCCTTCCCTCAGAGTTTATGGGGCGCGACGGATGCGATTGTCATGTAAAGACAACATGAAATTAAGCTGTCAAGTCGCTGCCGGCTGTGTGCAGCTGCCAGGCTTGAAAGAGATAAAGGTTTTGGTGAGAAAGTACATGCATGCGGCCAGAATAGAGTTTGTGAGGTTCCGTTGTTTGAAGGCCAGTAGAGGGACCTCTGCTTTTCTTTCCCCATTTTAATACCGCAATGCGTGAGCTGTGTTCCCTGAAGTCTTCGTTTGCTTTGACATTTGTGTATGCATGAGCACATCCTGTGCTGAATGACATCCTGTCTTTGCCGGTGCTCTCTGCAACCCTCGGAGCCCATCAGATGGAACACACTCCAGGGCGACTGGGTAAATCAAATAGTCAGAGAGCAGTAATGAAATGCCATAGAGCCTTATGTTCTATGAATTCTATTAACTGCCAAACAATCCATTGTTTTCATTATCAAGACTCAATTTAATTCAGAGAGGATGGAATTTTAAAAGAGGCTTTAATGCCCCCCGGGGATGAAGTAACTCGTGTGTGAAAATGTCGATACAAAATACAACTTGGTACCTTAAAAACAGATTTATACACGAATATAAAATCATGCTGTTGAAAGGAACTTCAGCTTTACTATTCCCTGCTCATACGTTGGCGTATCTGCATCTGAACAAATGCATGAAGAAAACCTTAGAAATGTGTTTTGATTTGCTCCGATCCCAAAGTCATCCTGACTTCCTGTGATTCCTTCTTTGGATGTTCCATTAATAATCGTTTTGACTCTCTGTAATTAATGTAAATTGGCTTTCATCTTCTGTTTGATTCAAACGTGTCCAAATGATTCACTGATTAGTCGGTTGCTTCCACAGGAAGTTTCAAAGCAACCATGTACTTACTTTTGTGATGTCAGATGCAGTTCTAGCTTTGAAGAAGCGTAACCAAGAACATAACATAACAGGAGGATATGGAATTGCTACTGTGCGAGACATGACCTGTCCTGCGGACCGAGTTCTTTTTATATTGCAGTTGTGTTTGGGACAGAGCCACAGAGTTCTGTGTTCTTCCTGCGGTAGACTAATGGCAACCACTTTAAATAAATGGAGAGTAATTTTGCTCCTGAGCCCGAGGGTCTGGGTTGTGTCCAGCCGCTGAATTTTGTGACAGAAGAGGCAAATTGTCGACTTCTTTGCAGGAAACACCCTCCGACAGCGCTCATCCCAGAAGGCTGAGCAAGTGGACATGGATAAGTGGACAGGACAAACAATTGGATGAGTGAAAAGAGCAGACGTAGCTAAGTGGACAGCAAACAAAGGAACAGAGCCGGAACGGGGTGGGGCTGAGAAGATGCGCCTGGATCAGAGAACACAGAACATCGGTGGACGCAACATTTCAGTATCGTTGTTTTGAGACAACATGAAGACAAGTGTCCATTAACTCAGCAAAGCCCTACTTTACTTAAAGGTCACATCTTATACTCTCTTTCCACAAGTTAACGCAGTTCCTAGAAATATCTGTCACGGTCTTTGGTCAAAATCGCAAACAGATGCTGCAGGACATGCGTCCCTCTTTGCTGTCTTTTCTGTTTAGCACACACTAAACCATTTTTTTTGCCATTTTTTGCCGGAACATTAACACAAAAAATAAACTTTTATCTTCTTCTTCGGCTCATGCAAAAGCCAAAGGTAGAGCGTGGACGTCCGGAGCGCAGACACGGGGAAAGTGCACACACATCTTGTGAACGTCCCCCGTCCCCCCCCCCGTCCCCCGTCCCCCCCCACTGTGATGTCACAGACGACAAGAGTGCTGCCATGACATGCTTCAATACTTGATTACAGAACTATGCAAACTACGCAGGAATGACTGGATGGTTTCATTTAGCAGTTTTTGGGTTGGTAAACACCAAAATATGAGTGTAGAAACATGGAGAAAGAGATTTTCTTTTCAGAATATGTCCCCTTTAACTGAGCTTTAATGGCTCGACTATTTCTCGAATGCACAGGAACATCCAAGTCAACCATTTCCACAAACAGCCATTGTCCTTCAAGCTGTGGCTCCACTGCAATACAAGAACCTTTGAAAGAGGCTCAAAATGAAAAGGCTGAAACCCAAGTCACTAAGAGGCCCTGATTTAGTTGTCTGCCCTGCAACCAAGGTGAATAAAGCTCCCTGAGGTGAACACAAAAAAAGGTTGGGTCTCCAGCAGCCTACGTGACACCAGCCCACAACGACGCAAAGCAGTGGTCACACTCGGCCGATATCGTGAAACAGGATCTTCTGGCCCTCAATAGATCCTTCGTAATGGATCCTATTCTCATGGAGGCTAGTGGGATGCCCCCTGTTCTTTTACCAGAGCCATCTGGCTCCCAGTGCTGCTGCTCTTCCCACAGTCACACGAACCACAGTGAAAAAGGATCGCTTTCACAATCAAGATCAGAAACTAGAGACATGGCTGGTTTAGAGGGGTCTGAATGGTTCGCGCTGTGGTCCCCCTGTGCAGAATCCCATATCGCTGCTGTTACTGCGTCCTTGGAGGTGCATTGTGTTGCAGTTTATTTCACAACCTTTTGTGTGTTCAAGCTTTAGCCATTTGAAAATGTAATCAAAGGCAAGTGATGTAGAGATGATGGTACTGTAATGGGGTCTGGGTTTAAAATGAATCTACGCTTTGGGAATGACGATTGCTGATCGTTCTAAAGACGATCATGACACCGGGCGATCATGTATGGATTTGAAGCGCAATTAAATTCTTGCTGAGGAAATACGGCGGGGCCTCCACCCGCAGTTTCCAGAGATAGACAGAGCAAATGTGTTTGATGTGTGATGCGTCACTCGTCCCAAATGAGCATGCTAAAGATTCATTGGATGCAGATGTGAGCATGTTTGTGCTCCATACAATGGCTCTGTTCATCCGCCTCAACTCCATTGATGCAAAATAACAATAAATTAAAATGCTGGGTGAGTCCTGAGTTTTCTTTCCTTACAGGTTAAAATGACACTATAATTTTGGTTATTTTGGTAGTTCACATAACAGTGAAAACAATTTGGCTGTGTTTGGCTCCAATTTATTTATTTATTTAAATCTGCTTCCTGTTTTATATCTCAATGCCACTTAAAGATATATTTATCTAACTGAAAACTGGAGTGCCTGATTCTAAGCTATAAAGCAATTTATAATTTTCAATTATTACAATGATCAATTAAGGTGCAGAGGAAACATAACTCCAAAAATTAGAAATTAGTGGTGCATGATTTTAATAATTATACCTCTTAAACAGAAAAAGCAGTTTTGATGTTGAGCATCTATGTTTTTTGTAGAAACATGGCAGGTCGCTTTGCCCCCCCCCAACCCAAGACCTTTATTTATCCCAGTCAAACCTCATCTTCCCCAGACCCTGTAATCAGGGTTTGAGGAGGGGAGGAGGGGGGGGGGGGCTGCACACAATCTCCTGCAACAGTACTGTCAGACTTTCAGCTTAAACCAAACCACATATAATTTACATTCCTCAGATACTGGCTAACCTGGGCACAAACAGAACGATCGAAAACAGGTGTGCTTAGCAACACCGCATTTCCTTTCATGGTTCACCTTCCTTTGAGACGTTCTGTTTGCTTAAAGTGCCTTAACATACAGGTCCAAAGGTCAAGCACGTGCATCTGAGGTTTATCGCTGCAAGAATGGAAATATTATCATTGGAGCAACATGAAATCATCCTACGAGAGAGTGGCCAGGAGTCAATCTGAAGCTGCACAGTTTACATAATGTTACCGCAAATTGAATAGTGCCTTTGGAGAGGTTGGATCATTGTGAGGGCAGAGGAGTTGATGCACTGACAGACATGTGCACGCCGACACACTCACGCATACACACGCACACACAAACACAATAGGCTGGTAGGTGATGTTCATATGTGAGTGATGAGTGGGTGAGAATGGCATCGCCACAGTAACACTGGCCGTCCACTGAGAGAACAAAGCAGCCTGTGTGTGTGTGTGTGTGTGTGTGTGTGTGTGTGTGTGTGTGTAAGAGAGAGAGAGAGAGAGATCCCTTCATCTTAAAATACAAATGCTGTCCTGATGGAAATTGCTCCCTTTAATTCTTACCGTAAGTACATCTGTGGGACGTATGGGTACGAGGGGGGGGGGGGGACTAAAGACCTGGAAAGATGTGGGCAGGAGTGAAGATTTATGGGTGTTTTGTCACAGCATATGTTTATCACGGCGTTTTACAGTGCAAGTTGACTGAACGGTAATTTACCAACCATGTGCAGGCAAAACACAAAGAGGAGAGCAAGCTTGAAAGACCCCCCCATGTGGGGCCGGCACGGCCATTAGCAGCATCGAGCCATCATGTCTTGTATCACAGACCCGTGCTTTCAAAGGTTGCATTTGATGAGGGAACCATATGGGAATGCATTGTTGTCCTCCCACTTAGACATGCTTGACATCTGCAGCTCTCTTAAGTTAAATAAATGCCCCAGCATGCAGCTGTGCCGCAGAGGAATGAGATTTGTACCTTCCAACTCAGACCCCTGGCATTGTAGATGCTAACTCTGTGTTTGCTGTTAATTTTACAAGCCTCAGCTGTCTGTGACATGGGTAAATGAGAAATAAACCCAGTGTTCATTTCATTGGTGCTGTGCTCTAGAAGGAGAAAATTAGGGACATGGTTAACAATCTGCAGGGTCATAAAAACGGTCTTTGTCCCACCCTGACTCACTCGGCCTCTCTGCTTTCCTCTTTTCTCTGTTTTCTGCTTATTTCTGCTTCCCCTGCCACCTCTCCGCCTTTCACAGCCATTTCTCCGGTCTCAAAGGTCAGCTTTATTTGCAGCTGAGTTTGATTTATGATTGATCTATTGATAGATTTAAAAATCTACAAACTCACCACCTCACATTCATAGTTCCTTCTGTTTCCCCTACATATTGTTTACTCTGGTGTGTGTGTGTGTGTGTGTAACAAGGACAGTATTAGAGGTGAAGAAGCTTTTAATCCAGTTTGTAAATGTGTTTTCAGCAGAGTAGAGGAAACAGCAGTCGAATGAGGTGATTGAACGCGACGCCTCCCTCCTCCGCACACAGGTCAGGTTAGCTGGTGGGATGATGTCAACAGTTTACCAGTGGAGTTTTTTTTTTTTTAGCCCAACTTTCAGCAAGTCCCTGAAATGTCCTTTACGTCATTGTCAGCGTCTGCAGTCCATCAGTCACTCCCTGATCATCCGCCAAGCAATACCCAGAAACCACCTCACCTCGTTCCATCCTTGTCCGCTCACAGAGCCAAATCGACGGCGCTTTTTCTCTCTGCCGTGTCAGGTAGTATTCTCACCGAGACGGGAAATCCTATGAAAGTTATTTTATCTGCTTTTGTAAGTTTCCTGATTGATTTTGCAAAGTCACTGGCAGACATAACAGAACATAGCAGCCTGTGGCCAAAAAAATAAATGCTTTTATGCTTTCCATTTTTGTGACAGGCTCCTTCAATCAGGTGTTTTTTGGCAGCGTGTTGGCCCACCACTGCCTCCCACAGATTAAACTCTTTCCATTACGGCACTAAATCATAGGGGCCATACTAGGAGGAGATGGGGCCATGTTTTATAGGTGCTACCCAGTGACTTTGGCAGGGAGTCCTGTGGGTCTGCGGCTACTGTGGCGGTGAACTCAGGAGATGGAGCAGCACAGCTCTCAGAGGAAGAATGGTGGCGATGGAGGCTATTTTGAGTACGAATGAGTCTGAGTTTGTGACGGGGTTACCTGAGACTGAAACCTATGACAAAAGCATGAAGCAGAGGAAAAGGGAGCACGACTTCCCATTGAGCCATTTTTTTGGCCTCTGTTCTTGTCTAATGGAATGCTTTTTTTGTGTGTGTGTGTGCGCTTTCATTAGAAATCTTTCAGTGTGGTCACTCAGAAAATCAGAGTACAGCAGATCAGAGCGAGGTGAGGTGTAGTCCATTTACCTCCCAGTCACCCCTCAACAAATCACGGACGTCTCTGCAACAACAAATGAGTTCACTGAGATCGTGGGGCCTGGATAATAAGAGTGGTGCAGGCCTCCTGTGATCCTCTGAAGTGGTTTTGATGTGGAAATAGATGCTGTTTTGAAAAGAAGAACCAGATTTGCCTTGCAGCCGGCTGTGTCCCCCTAACCCTACCCCCCCCTTAGAAAAGAAATGTGTAATCTGCTGCATCTGGCCTCTTTTAGCCTGTCCCTGGCCTCTGTTCTACTGCGCTGACATTAATGAGGCTCACAACAGTAATGGCTACCAGGACACAGTGGAAGGTGAACAAACCGAAGCAGACTGGCGATTAGTTATCTGCAATTTCGCTCATGTTTGTCGACATTGGAATTCTTCTATGCCCTGAACGTTTTTGCCTCCTTTTTTTTGGGTGGTAGCACCCACACAAATAAGGCTTTAGATGCATGTTTTATCATGCATGAACACATCATTTCATTCCAGTGGAAATATCACTGCTCCACTAAAGCTGTTTTTGCTGTACCCAGAGCTCAAAGCATATAGTAAAGATGGAAGGAAGCTCTTTATGTCAGCCCTGTGCGAGGAAGCAGTCGTCTATAATTATTGCTGCTTTTCATCCCTTGTAGCAAACAACAAATACGTGCTCATGTGTCACCTCATGTGTCGCGTTTCAGAGAAACCATTTGTTTGTAAGCTTGTTTGTTTGTTTCCTTGAGATCATAAGGCAACTTTATTCTTTCTCGCTCCATCCCTTTTTTTTCATAGCATCAAGTGCATTTGAAGTTGCAATGTGGAAATCATTAGCCACAAATCCCAACAAATGTAATAACAGGGCGATTTGCGCTCTCTCAATGATGATGTCCATGTTCTTTTTCTTTTTCTTTTTTCTTCTCGCATTGCCGGGGTGGTGCAGCATTCTGTCAGTGCAGGGCTTGGTCAAGGGCGAGTCTCCCTTTTCCCTTTCCCGGACTTTTTCTATTTGTAGATCTACATTCATTTTATAGGAGGCTTCCCCCCCCTTCGCTCCATCTTTCATGCGGTGGTGGTTCTGTTTCCCATCACGACCTATGATGAAACCACAAGAAAGCTCAAGCCAATGTGACGAGAGCGCAACAGTTGCTTGGTTACAAGGAAAGGGGTGTGAGTTTGGGGGGCTGGGCATAGTTGGAGGGGAGTGAGTCTCAAGTGGCAGCTGTCCAATCAGCAGATGAGCTCTTCATTTCCTCCTGGACAAGGATATAATGCTCATATTCACAGTGCTCAAACGTTAAACCGGCCTATTCTCGCTCACTTGATTGATGTGTGGTCATCCACAACACCCTTAATTGGGCCATTCGTCGTCACGACCGGCTCAGTCCTTGCAGATCTGCTGTTTACAATCCTCACCACAAATGGTGGATTGAAGCCACATGGAACACCTCGTGTCCTACTGGTGACAAAATGCTGCTGTATTTAGTGTCACATCCTGGAAAAATAACTTTGTGACAGAAGGGCAGAATGATTGCCAGTAGCAGCTTAAACCAAGTAGACTTTGTGCAGACGAGTTCTCCATCATTCTAAAGTTTCCCGAAGGAGGAAAGGATAGGAGGCATTTACAAAGTCATTGAGCTTTTTGTTGTTGAACTGTGCATTGAGCACGCAGCCAAGTTTAGTCATTTTAAGACCCTCTGTTTTCCAGGCGGAGATATTTGAAGGACGTGTGCTCATTTGGGATGCAGCCGGGTGCCCTGTCCCTGCCTGATGTTATCCTCGGCGACTGGGGCAGCAGCAGTCATGATTGCTTTTGGGGAGCAGTGACTCATGATTGTGCTTGTACTGCTGCCAAATTCTCAATAGAAGCGTTTCCTTGTATTCCTGTTGCCATGGCTGTTGGCATTCGAAAAAAAAAAGTCATGTCAATGCAATGAAACTTTATTGTGCGGTTCCGTATTCCCAAAGATTGTGTGATACGTATCCAAATTCAGCAATTCTTTCACTACACCAGGGCAGGTGACACTTTGGCACCTTCAAAGCCCAACACTGATACAGAGTTATAACGTGTTCATGAGTCTGATACAGCGTTATAACGTGTCCATGAGTCTGATACAGAGTTAATAAATGTCCATGAGTCTGATACAGCGTTAATAAATGTCCATGAGTCCGATACAGAGTTGTTATAACGTGTTCATGAGTCTGATACAGAGTTATAACGTGTTCATGAGTCTGATACAGCGTTATAACGTGTTCATGAGTCCGATACAGAGTTATAACGTGTTCATGAGTCTGATACAGAGTTATAACATGTCCATGAGTCCGATACAGAGTTATAACATGTTCATGAGTCCAATACAGAGTTAATAAATGTCCATGAGTCCGATACAGAGTTATAACGTGTCCATGAGTCTGATACAGAGTTAATAAATGTCCATGAGCGGTGATGGCTCGTCACGCTCTCATCAGCCATTGTTTATACGAGTTCCCTCTTTCAGGGAAGAAAAGCCTTCCAGCAGCCATCGTTTAGCCTTGGGAACCGAGCTTTCTTTCTTTCTCACTCCTTGTCTCTGACTTGGCCATATGCTTGTCATATACTTCCTTGAAATTCAAGCTGTGTTTTGCATTTGTTGTTTATCAGCGGCCATTTTTTTTTTGTGCTCCTGCATTGACACGAATTGACACAATATTGTGATTGATTCGGCTGCAACACGTCAGGGCTGATATGAATTGAGCCCATCAAAGGACGCATTCTAAACGTACTAGGATCATTCCAGGCACGTTTAAACTTCTTGATAACATGAGCTCGTTTCACTGATTCCAGATCAAACCATGTTGCACACGTGACTGCCTTTTACCGCTTTATGAGCTCTCACCAAGCGTATTCACTTATTAAGCGTAAAATTCTCTCATTGCATTTATCTCATCTCTGTCTTCCCAGAGTGCTTCACTGCTAACGGAGAGGACTACAGGGGCTTCCAGATCCAGACCAGCCTTCATGGCGGTAAACCCTGCCTCTTCTGGAACGAGACCTTCCAGCACCCTTACAACACGCTCAAATACCCGAATGGAGAGGGTGGATTGGGTCGGCACAACTACTGCAGGTGGGTTAATATTCACGACCTGGAAGGTAGCTGATAATGAACTACCGTACTAAAAGAGTTCATGCTGGTGCAGTTCATTGGAGTCGATATTGTAATACAAGGTTGTATCATTAATTGTTTTTTGTTTTTTTGGAACTTTTTATTTTTTAATAGAACAAAACATCATCTGAGACCATTAAGTAAGTAGACATTAATAAGCAAATAATGAACAAAAATAATAAACAAAAACAATATATATACACATATAAGAAAATAACAGTTTAAAAATTATAATATATTTGTTTTAGGTTTTGTTTATTATGACAAATTGATTTAGAGAAGTCTGAGATTGAGCTGGAAATTGGGTCAAGAAACATTTAGTATCTATCACCTTCCAAAGATGGATTTAAGACGATATGTAAAAGCTGAAAAGAGAGCCCAGAGTTTTTACACTGGAGACATTCCTCTCTGAATCTTTTATGGGGGTGCCCAAACAGAGCATTTAGCCATGTTGTCATTAGGATGCAAACATGCTTGAACACTTGTGTAAGCAAATTTCCCATGTATAAAATGTGAAGGAATCTGGTGGCTTTGAGGGATTGGGGGGGGGGGGTCGAGAAAATGCTTTGTGTCCTCAGTCCAAACACAACTGTCAGCATTGCTTGCAAGACAGTCAAGCTTGTGTATATTTTGGGAGCCACACTCTTTCATAATTCGGCTCAAATTCACCAAGACATCCAGAACAGTGGATTGCCCCAGCCATAAGAAACAGAACCCCCCCCCCCGTTGGCCTAAACCTCCGAAGCATTTCTCTTTGTCATGGTCGTACACTCATAATGCTGCAATGCTTTGAAGTTGCATTGGGCTGGCTTGTTTGTTGCTCTAAATTGATGGGAAATGAGCTGAGTCATGAGTCCGAGAGATCCGGAGGATCGTGGAGGGCGTTCTCGGTGCATTAAGGGCATTGAAAAAACTGTTCAAAAATCTTTCTTGTTGGATTCCAATGTGTTCTTGGCCACCGACGCAGCCAGCCGCATTTCCAGCTCACTGACAGCTCACAGCTTTGTTTCTCCTCGAAGAGAAGGATTTCTTTCACTTTGGGCTGCATCTGCAATGACTCTCCGTCTCTCCCGGACACCCTCCTCGTAAAGAGCAGCCAATCAGCAGTGCCCTTCGCACCGAAGTGGCTGCTTCTTTGTGAAAAGATGAGGGATAGTATTTACGGCATGTCTCCATAGGGTCAATTGTGTGTCCGCCCACATGCCCACACACTTGTTAAGATGTTTTCGCCTGCAGAGGAGTGGGTTAACCTCCTGCAAAGTAGAACGTTCAATCACAGAAATGTTTTTTCATATGATTTTGTGGTTGTTGCTCCATTTGGATTGCAAATATCTGTATTTACGTGAAGTCCTGCTTGAAGTTCAAATTCCGTTTCCAACATTTTGTGACTCGCTTGACTGTTTCTCATCTTCCTTGTTGTGTTCATCTTTCATCTGAGGCTTACATTTTTGCGGCTGGTTCTGGCTACAACTCCACAACAGGAGGAGGAGGCTCGGACACATTTGGCACGTAAACCCAAAGCCCTTGGTGAGCCGGGACTTCCATCCAGGTCACGGGTGAATCATGCAAAGCTGGGAATCACTGGATGACTTGGCTTTATCCTCAAAGTCAGATGTTGAGATGCAGAGAAGTTATAAGCTCACACCTCATCCTAACTGGTTTAGCAGAGAGGGCACCACACTGGTGCTGAAGAAAGCCCTAATAGCCCTCCACATTTCATCTTTATAGTCTGCAATAAAATACCACAGTGAAAACAGGGAGAAACTGTGCAGACAGGAAATGTCACATTGTTCCCCTGGAAACAGTTCTCGTGTCCAAGAGGAGATGCAGAACGACACATTCCAGCAGTGATATAATCAGCATGCTGCGATGACGTCTACTTTAATGTCCAGAATTGAGAGAGGATGTTACCTCCCAGTCATTCCCTCAATTTTTACTTATGTAAGGCACTTTTTTTGGTTTGTTTCTGAACTACTTCATTGACCTTTGCTGCGAAGATCTCCTTGGTGACTTTCATTAAAGCATTACTGGAATCGAAGCGCTGATTTATATTTTCACTTATTGTTCCTTCCAATCTACTGCCCTGAATGACGGTTCAGGGGATGGTTAAATAGCTTTGCCAGTCACTTCCTGGATATTTATATGCAGATGAATGTGTGTACTGTACAATTTATGTGTCCGCTATGGCGTCTAAGGCGTCTCCCTCACATAGATGAGATAATGGAAATACCACAGTGAATAGTTTTCCTCAACTTGATTGTAATTGAATCTCCATAATGTCGGGTGCAAATCTGAGGTCAGGCAAACTGCAGCCAAGTTTGTATGGTTTTATTACAACTCCAAGAGACGGCTTTGTTAATCTGAAGTTAATGGAAGAGTCCCGAGGGAAAGGCACTGAATGGCGCCCGGCGATCACCCTGCTGACGTAATAATTGTTGTTGGAAACAATTATGTGCAACCAACTAAAACACAATCTCTGAAAGGTCAGTTCAGTCAAATTACAGTTATTTTCTTTTGCGGTGTTTATTGTCGGTAGATTTTCACCAACTGTATTTGCCCAGTTTTGAAACACTGGTGTCAGAGGTGTTACTGCCTCCTGTTTCAAACATGGCTTCAAGTTTAATGCTCAGTGTCACTGACGCGATCAGCATAACTATAAAATGATAAATGCCTAAAGCGCTTTAGATCAGGCCTCACATTCACACTCCGACTGAGCCACAATGAGTAAAAATGACTTCCTGTCACACACGTGACACCGATGCTCCTGCAGCGAATGAAATGTGTGCTCATGTTGATGGACTGTAGCAGAATAAAAGATGGGAAGTGAAGCAAGTTGAAGAATCCAATGAGATAGACATCCATTAATTAATGTCCAATTTTAGCTCCCACACTTCACCTTCTCAGGAAGCATTGCTTTTTACAGTATCATTTAATAAATTACATTTATTCCTGTAAATAAGGCCATTCTTCTGCTGAAATGTAATTGTGTTGCAGAAGAAGACGTTCACCTTTAACTGTAAAGTAGGATTTACGCTGTAATAATGTAATAATGTAATAATGAAAAATTAACACATGTTCAGTCTCTGAGTTCTAAGATCTGTGATGAATTGTGTTCATAATGAAATTTAGTAAAATAGGTATGAATGTTTTATTCACAGAAATATATCCAGAAGAGTTTCAAGATAATCCAAGCAAATTATAAATGTTCTATTTATTACACCTGTTGGATAATTACTCACTGCTGCAAGTATAGAGGAATAAAATTACTTGCTATTGTATTGGGATGGCAACAGAAAAATGTTAGGTTAGATATCGCTCAGAGTTGGGTGGGAAAACATTCATGTGTAACTTTGGAGAATCAGAATTAGAAAGCGTGATGTGTTTACCAGTCATGAAAAACATTTACACGCCCTTGCTTGATGTACGTTACGGAAGATTTCTATGTATTTCGGCATTTTAAGACGCTCCTAAATGTTCTGATTGAGGTTCCCGGGGAAATCTTTATTCAAAGAAGCCCGTTGAAAAGCAACCAGCTGGGAAAGCTGCTTCTCTCTGTGTTCATAAATACCTCTGTACCAAAATGTGTGACGAAACGAGTCAATCAGTCTCATTATGCCTATTAGGTGATCAAACATCTCCACTGATCTACCTCTGGTTGCAAGTGGAGCGTTTCAAACAACTTATTCCGCTCAGTCAGGAGGCCCATGCCTGATGCACCAAAACATAAACCCATGAACACACACACACACACACACATACACACACACACACACACGCGCGCACACACACAAACACATTCTGTATCTATGCACATTGGCAGCAACTTTGATTAGCACCTCACCAAGTCTTTCTTTGTGCTGCTGGGTTAAACTAATGGATTTCTCTCCATTGAGGTCTGCTCTTATCTGCACCGTGACACCTTGGCTAATCTCAGACTGTCTGCTTTCCAACTTCTTTTCCACTCTCTCTCTCTCTCTCTCTCTCTCTTTCTCTATCACTCACTCACGCGCACACACACACACACACACACACACACAACACCCTTGCGGCAGGATTATGTGTCTCTGTCAGGCGGCTGATGTTCCCATGCTTCTGCTAAAAGGATGTGTACAGGTGTGTGCATGAAGGTGAGTACCCAGGACAGGGGTATGATTGGGTGGGGTATAACTGCAGCAGTTATTGATCAAAGCGAATTGCTACAAAATCCAGATGGGTGGGGCATCAATTAATGATGTTATTATTATTATAATGGTTGGTAATCACGTCTGCCTCCTCAGGCAGTGATTATGAAACTGCTTTAAATTACATAAGCGGTTACAGATCTTATTTCATTTGGAACAAGGCCAGTGCCTTCTGGCAATGTGAAGAAGAGCAGGGCAGGCAGAAAAAGACAGCGGTTGTCTGACCCAATGTTTTGTTCTGTTCTGTTCTGGCGCGTTCCGTTTCTGCAGTTGACTCAGGCTAAACAAACAGGTGTCTGCCTCCAATCTGGGTGAAGCAGCAAACAGATCTGGGCTCTTGATGAGGTGTTGAAAGTTACTGGAAAACAAAGCTGGTTTTCATGGACATGAAAAACTCTCAACTGGAGCGAAGTTCTGAGTTGATTTGATATTGCAATACTACAAAAAGGACTAAGGACTCAGTTCAATGCAAAAAAAAAAAGTTGACATTTTTGTCAATAGCAGATACTGAGGGTAGAGAGAGAGGAGGAAACTGGATAACGGAGAAGAAAAGAAATGGAAACGCCCTTCACAACTTTGTTCTCAAAAGGCAAACTGGGATAGTGCAGCGCCCCGGGCCTCTTTCAAGATGTAACAATGAGACGTGTCAAAGGAGAAGTGAAAAGGTCTTCCGTAATTACCATCAGATCGGAAAAAAAAAAGCATCTCATGTCGTCTTCGAAAGAATAGATTTTGTTACGTTTCGCAATTATAGTGCGATGGAGTTCAACAGCACGGAGATGAACCCCAGCTATGTGCCGATTGTTTTATTTTCATTTATCGACGATTCAAAAGTTGCTCTAAGCTTCATGATTTGCTGAGATGCAAAGTGACCCTGGAGACATGGAGGCTGCACAGAGATTTCACAAAGTTCTATCTTCAGTCCCAGCTCTCAGGGCTTTTGTAACATGAAACTAAAAAAGCGAAGCACCGAGAGGGGGGGGCTGGCTAATCATTATAGGTGCCTTTAAAGAGGCTGCAGCTTCAGACAAAAACTCAGCCCCATCCCCTATTCAAGTCTATGTCTGGCTGAGAACAAAGAGCCTTCCACCTGACCCCAGTCCACCTCCACCCCTCCAGAGACCCGTTGGTCGAGCACTCGACAGACGAGCATGGACAACCATCAAGCACCAAGGGGGTGTCACAGGGGGTGATTGACACGGCTGAAATAATCTCCCTGTGAAACATAATTTGGAATTCAGTCGACTGCTGCATCCAGTTCCATTTTCAGTTGATCTTCTTGTTGTTGTTTTACTCTCATATCTGTGCCGTCTCCCTCCTCCATCTTTCCTTTCCTCCTTTATCTTTTTCTACTCTCTACTTCCACACTAAGACAGATGGGTGTGAAAATACAGAGCTTTTTTTTTGAGAAAATGATGGGCATTCGCAGCCACAGTACTTTTATTTATATACCGTATATATAAGCACTTTATAATAACAAATAGAGCTGCCAACATTTTCGTTCCAATGTTTTTTTTCTTGATTCATACATTCATTACTTTGATCATGTAAAGGAGTTGCGGACTTATTTTCTGACAAGAAGCTCATCAATAAATGGCCGTTAGCAGCATCTCAGCTGTTTATTGTTTATTGAGTTATTATTTTGAAATTCGACACAAGAGACCACACGGTTGGTAAAACACATTCGAGGTTTGACAGGGCATATCCTGCATTGAACTAAAGTCCATGCACATGTGTTCCCTTTTATCCAGTACAATCCGGTGACTTTAGACAGGAAGGTAAAAAGCAGAGACAGTGACACGCGGTATCAGATTTAACCAGCGTAGTTTAGATGTGGTTTAACTACACCGCTCTGTATCTGCAGGAATCCTGATGGAGACGTTCAACCCTGGTGCTACATCGCAGATCATGAGGATGGGATCTACTGGCGATACTGCGACATCCCTACATGCCAGAGTAAGCCACCATTTTGTCCCGCCCCCTTTCACATCTTCATCTGTT
>NW_027180675.1:0-50000 GCF_040956055.1 Brachionichthys hirsutus | reverse complement strand
AGTTAATCCCATATACACTGCACTGGAAATCTGAATAGCAGCCTAGTTTCTCATCATCAAAAAAAAAATCCTTCTAATTATGTCTCCAGAGAGCAGCTCAGCTCCCACTCGAGAGGAATTTCTCCATGTAGGATTCTCAGGTTTGCATGCACACGGAATACCAAAGGCACTCTCTTGATCAAGCGCTCAGACATCGACTTTACATCCAGATCCAGAGATGGGAAATGACGGATGTGCTATTGTGCATTAAGCAGCTGGTAATAGAAGTTAAACCCATCACAAGGGGGGATTTTCCCGTCTTCTTATTCCCTCTTTTATCTTGACTAATCAGCTCTGCTTCTTGCCCCTTTACCGTCGCATCCAATAACCGGCCAAACTTCAAGTTCAGCAAAGATATTCAAGAGCAATTTCCAAAAAGTGTGCCATCACCGAACTTACAAATGCACAGCAGCTGAAATCAAATTAAACTTTTCTTTTTGGTGGTTGTGTGTGTGTGTTCTGCTGCACTTTGCTTAAATATTAATAAACTATTAATTATCAGAACAGAGGGAGAAAGCGGGGGATGAGAGAGAAGGATTGAGGCCGTGCACATCATACGGAATGCGAAGAGAGGGGAAAAACAAGGCTGGAACTGGATCTCCAACCCTACAGATCATCCTCAGAGACTCGTGATTGTTCTGCCCCTTTCAAAGCATCTGCCTGTGGTCTCCTTACTGACTTATATGTTGATCAAATCTAGAAATAAACCCACCAGTGCACTACTTCCATTACTAGCAGCATATGCGACCTGAACGGACAGTTCAGGTGCAAACGATTAAACCTGAAGTTTGATGTCATTCGTGTGCAATTAGAGCATGAGACAAGAGGCAACGATTTCATTAGGCTGTAACATGAGCCTGCACAACCTCATGCATGGCAGCGTTGACTGATGCTGTGGCTCTGGCAGGCTTGCTTTGAATGTTGCCTGAACAGGAACCTTTTCCACAAGGACAAACTACTTCAGGTAGAATTGCTGAGCAGGGTGTTGCCACGAGTCGGGAGCCGCAGAATGGAGACCATCTCTTGGCACATGACCTCTGCATCGCGACGCTTACCTGCTGCTCCAGGATTTAATATCTCCGCTTACACAATTACAACTGCTGACGTTCTCCTGTTAGCCAGTAATTCTTAAGCTGTTGAACTTTAAATAGGCCCTCTCTCTCTCTCTCCGACCGTCTTGGATGGACGGTCGAAGCACGAAAGCCTGGACTTCTATTTGCAGTAGATTTAATCTGAATTTTCTGATCTGTTCCTAAACTCTGTAGTCTCTCTTGATTAGAATGACTCTCTGGGAGACAGGACTGTGACATTTGACAATTTACACAATAAAAACATCCTCTATTTGATGTCTGTAATGTTCACTATAGCTTCAAAATAGCTGTCATGAGAAAAACGTCCTCATCAAACATTCTCTCAGCGAGACGCTGGTCTTAATCTGCTGCTTTGCTTCTTGTCTGTGCAACTGCAAATGGGTGGAACAAAACACTCCATCTCCTCCTCAGGATATTGCTGCTTGTAGAGCTAATCAGGTTGGAAATGATGGCTGTGTGTGTGTGTGTGTGTGTGTGTGTGTGTGCACAACTGCAAACCAACACAAGGACAAGCTCGTTTGAATGGCTCCTTATCTCCTGTCCTCGTTCAACGCCATCCATACAGCGCATTAACCTCTTTGACTTTTTCCAACTGGTACATATATATCAGCGTTTAAAATGTGCTTCGGGTATGAAAAACACATTATGTGTACACATGTTATCTTGAAGAAGACCCTGCTTCATTTGCACGCTGATAAGTGTGGCAGAATAAATGCAAGCAGATGTTTGCTGAGTTCTTTCAGGCGTTAAGCGGCATAAGCCGGTCTCTGTTGACCACGATGCCTCAGTTTATGGAGATTATAAAGGCATCGCTTCCTATCATGAAGGTCAGGAAACAGTGTAAACTCAGCACCCACATTACAAAGCAGACAGCATGCAGACTATTAGTCTCGCCATCTAGCAGCTCATTTAACTTGTTTAATCATTTAAGTTTCCATTAGGGATGCACTCATTGACTCTTTCTGTTCCAATAGCGACACACCAGCATCGCTGAAACGTGGGATCTTTAAACCTCTGTCTTAAACAGACTCGGATTTGTGAAAGCTGTAAGCGCAGATCAGTTCTTTCTGATAAAGGAAGGTGCATCACGTGCTTCAATTTTTAGATACTTCTTAGCTCTCAGGATACGGCCACTCAAACTGCCGAGGACTTGACGAATGTGGATTAGCTGACTTCTGCTTGAGGCCAGCAGCTTACCCCTACATGACATATCAAAAGCCCCTCATGACCAACTCAATGTCAAGTTGTCTAAATACCTTGTCAACCCTACCTTTAATTTCCAGCAGGTGCAATGTGGGCATGAGTCCTGGCCAATCCATGGAAAAATGGATGTCCCCATCCAGGAGATATAGAGTTAAAGGGTATGATTTTGAAACATCAAAACTGCTTTCAGCATCAGTTAATGGTATAATGAAGCGCAATCAATGCTACTCTAAGAATTACATAAATGTCCATGTCCCTGCACCGTTCTGGGAGTGCCAGCCTTGATGTGGCCACACTCTGCTGTCTCTCATCTTAGATAACACATCTAGACCCTCAATTCCTTTTGCCTCATGGAGAATCAGCCGCGTTTGTTTACCTCCAGGCCTGAGTCATATCTCGCAATCATTCGTCACAGGGCAGAGTGCCCCATCTCTCCCTTTCATCTCGCTCTAGTTTAGCCTTGAAGTTCGACCTGAATATGATGCACATGCACACACACACACACCCTCACCTTGCTTAAATCCTCCGTAGACATGAATGGGGAACAAACAGGCTTTTATTCTAACTTATTCCACCTGAGAGACACAAAGAATAAACATTTAGATGTTGTGCCTCCTCATTGGTTTAGTATGCATGAGGGGTTGGCGCTCCGGTTTCCAAGCCCCAAGAGCAGGGAACAAATCAGGAGCGGGTGATTGTTACCACTCACCTTTCTGCAGTGCAATTTTAGGGACATTAAATGAAGTGCCAATGCAGAATTTAGAGCTGATAATATGAAATATGAAAAGCATTAGGCCGTTTCGCTTTGCACGCAATCTCCCCTTTACTTTTTGTGATGAACCCAGATTAGATTTTGGATAATACGTGATGCCACTTAATGAGGAATAGTGGTGCTAATGTTTCTACGCCAACTACGGAAATGTCACAGATGACACATCTGGCTTGGCAGGACTGTAATTACTCTAAACACAGCAGGCCGACCCAACAGAGGCGAGGCACAAAGCCCTGGGAGAAAAGAAATGTGTTGGGATTTAAAATAAAAGAGTGACAGAATGAAAAATGTATGCCAAGACCATTTCTGGCTCCTCTACTAATGCTAATACTGCTTGGCTCTTTTGCCAATCAAAGACCGCAAACAATAGATGACTCATCAATTTGCCACAACAAATTACCCCTGCTTTTTTTTTCCTCCATTCCTCCTCATTTCACTTTAACCTAAATTGCCTCTGCTTTGCAGTTCAACATGAGCCAAATGACAAGCAGCGCACACACACACACAGCGCTTTGCCTCTTTTTCCGACTCATTTCACATTCAGCCGTGGAAATTAAATCAGGACAGTGGTTCTTTGACATTGTTGTACCCTGGTAATGAACACAGCAATTAAGTGGTGAAAATTAATTTGGGGGGAAGGCAGAAAAGAAATGGCCTCCATTCCGATTTAGGGCCCTTGAGCAGATTGTGGCTGTGATGGCATTCCAGGCATCCGGTTGCTATGAGGAATGTGACCACTGGGATGTGCTCTTCCACACACTCTCACATAATGTACAGATGGACAGTGGAGTAATGCTGATTAATGTGCAGAGGCTTGGCACACTCTGTGCTGCTGGCGCTAGTAATTACCTCTGTCCCCCTCCCAACACGTAGCAGGGGGGGGCGTTCTTCCATACTTAGCCCCTCCAACGGGGCAACACATTTCGCTAAATTCTTTAAGAAATGCTCTCGAAAATATACAGGAGCAACAATCCACTGGAGGTTACTCCTGAATCTGACAGCACCTGACAGCAGCTGAGGAGTCCAGCTGGGATGGATGCTCAACGCTTCCTTCCTGGCTTTGGTGCAGGACTTTCGGGGCCAACTAGAATCAGGTGTGGCGTATAGTTTTTTTTAGCTGTTGGGTGAAAATCTGAAAATCCAAGCCAATAGCAGCTCTCTGGATGAAATCAAAAACACATGTTCCGTGCACCTCCTCAATCATGTTGCTCTGAGTCTGACAACATTTCATAAACTAGAAGAAGAGAGACAATTCATGGCTTTTCAAAATGAAAATAAATAAATAATGTTGCACCTGTGTAATAATAAGATTTCGTTTGACGTATTTATTGCACACCTAACCGATGAGCTATTTCCGATGTCATCTGCTGTGGCAACAACTGCAATAAATTAAATTTCATAGCTTTTTATCCAGTACTTTACAGAATAATAAAATACTTGATAAACTTGTAAATTATTATTCTGCAATAAATTGCTTCATATTTGAAGACAGGTCCACCATGCTGCATTACAACTCAAGGTGTGTCCATTTAAAGCCTTAATGTGATGATCTAAAACTGTGCTTCTCAAGCAGGGTGCCATGTGGCTTTGTGAAGGGTGTGTCCAAAAATATTCTACTGCTGATATTATATATTTCTCCCCCCCCACCGACCAAATTGAAAAAGAAAGGAAAAATCACATCTTGAAAATACAGGTCATCACCTGCCTTATACATCATTTACATTTGTCAGCCACGCCCCCCTATCCGTGTCACATCATTGTGCGACTCCGTGTAGTGCACGTATGACAGAATACAACATACAGCATTCATCTAAGTGATGCACGATGTTCCTAGATGGAACCGGATAGGCTTGACATGTTTCCCTTACGCCCCGAGCGGCAGCAGCACATTTTCTAACCTTGTCTCTCAACATCTGAAAATTGTCAATGAGAGATTTAATCACGACTTGCAGATGTATGTGCAAAATGCCTACGTGCACACACTGCTCTGGTCCACAACCCTCCCCCCCAGGAGGAGAATTATAAAAGGAGGAAGAGGAAGAAGATGTGGTAACAACATGCACCATGCTCCTCCCTTCCTTGACGGAGCGAGAGCATGGAGGGATCAGCTGACTTCCCTCAGGCGCTCCTTTTTGCTTTGACACTTTATAAAAAAACAGACACAAAAGCACACAGAATCGTCAGAAAAGTTCCAGTTTCATTGCTTCCTGTTTAATCTGTGAAACCGTTCCCTGCTGTTGACCTCTGACCCCAGGAGGCAAGGCTCTGATTGCAGTAACGTAGCAATCACAAGCCTATTGTCTTAAACGCAACCTGTGAAGGAGTTGTATTTAGTCACTTATTTAGTCATAGGTGGGATTTTGTGCGCATGAATAAAAGTAATCAGAGTGCCTCTCACCCATGCTGCCTTAACATCATGGAATCTGAGGGCATGTTCTTGATTTTATTTTATTTTTGCATAATTTAAATTCACTGTTGGAGCTGGTTTTCCTCACAAATATGAAATACACAAGTGTGTCCCGAGCCCTCAGGGTTAAAAGTCAGGCAACCTTTGTCTTCTGAGGGTCAGGCATGTGGTTGATGGCTGATGGACTCTGTCTCCACCGTCTCGCTATACGCTGTTCTTTAAATGTGTGAATGCATCAGCGTTACTAGTAGTAATATGCTTAGTTATGCATGTGGATCAAGAGCGGTAGGGATGCACTGGGAGAAACACAAGACGACATGAGGAACACACACAACCTGCAGTGATACCCCGGGAGCAGAAACAAATGCAGTTCAGTGCCATCCACGCTGCGGGGGGCTGCAGCTTAACGTCATTCATTATCGACAGACACTCTGACACGAATTAAAGATGTTTGTTCTCCTACACCCCTTAAACAACAAGAGGACACCACTGACTTTAGAGCAGGCTGTTCCTGGTGAACGGTGCAGTTGCATTCTGCTACATTAAGACAGCAACAGACCACACCTCATGTTGCACAGATGGGAGCCGGGCGTGAAAACCCCATCACTCAAACTGTAGCGGTGACTGTCCCTGTCACGGAGCGTTGGGCTGACTCATCTTCTGCAGCCGCCCCAACCTGTGTAGGAACTCCGGGCGACTGGAACCTTATCCGAGCTGACTTTTGGCTTGAGGCGGAGTTCACCCTGGATGAGTCACCACAGGACCGCATCGGAGGACAAACAAGCACTCGCTCTCAAATTCACACCTGGGGGGCAATTTAGAGTCGCCGATTCACCTTTGCTGCATATTTGTGATGGTTGGGAGGAAGCCGTAGAACTCGGAGGAATTCAACACAGACACAGGGAGAACATGCAAACTCCTTCAGAACAATCGAAGGTCCTCAGGTAGATTTGAACCCACAACCTTCTTGCTGCGGTGCAACAATGCATTCAGTCCTCGTTATATTTTACTGGCTGTATATGGTACAATATCTCTTCCAAATGTCACAATAATTAATATAGCACGCTGGTTAATTGTGACAAACAAAATCCATTGATGTATGATTGATACTTTCCCTTTGAGTCGTCGCAAATGCTGCCAGTCACACAGTAATTACACCGAGTGTGAATCTGCTAAATTTCAATTAGTGTCCATGTTTGTTTTTCATTAAAGCGGCAATATTCATATAGCAGCAGTGTAAGAATTCAGTTATCGCTCCTTAAATTAATGACATTACCATTTGACTCTTTCCACCTTTGCCCTGGTTGTGGAACTGGTCCACACAGAGGCCGCTGGGCACTTCCAGAAATTCTAATCTTGCTGTTAAATCCAGTGGATAAACGGTGCATTGCTACTGTCCGGCTGTCATGTGACACGAAAAGGAGAAACCGTTCCATCAAGTCAATATTTTACTCTCTAATTACAACGGCATCAACTCTTCTTGTAACGAGAGGCTTTTCACGCTGCAACAAAACTCGCTGAGAAACTTTTCAGCATCCCTCCGGTGTTTCCGGCTCAGTAAAGGTCATTATTATAAGCAGCCCCTGTATTTTACCAAGGTGACCCCTGAACAGTGATAATGGACTACGTCTGCTATTTCATCAGGCAGTGCTGTTAATTTACATCACACCCTTCATCTGACAGTCCCGTTTAAACCTTTGCCGCAGCCTGCCGGCAGAGCAGCACACTCTATTTGTAATGATTAAAATTGCGCTGGGCTGATAGGATTGTGAATTCCCAATCACCATTTACACAGATCTGTGACGAGCTCAAGCTCATTTGATTCGTTAAAAGATTATTTATTGCCCCGAGTTCTGCACATGATTAAAAATAAATTTCAAATGTAACACTTATTTGAACCGCACAGATGCACATGAATCAAGTGAAGGCTGCTGACATGCTGTAAGACAAACACACAGTGAAGAAGCAAACATGTGAGATCCCATGGGACAAAGTAATAGTGCGCAAGTTAAGGGTCATAAACACCCACAATAAAGAAAAAAGAAAATGCCAGCATTTTTAGAAATGAAAAGGGTCAAAAAGGATTTCAAACTGTCTATCAAAATATCAAACGGACTGATTTGCATAAAACATAAAAACAAACAAACATGGAAGGTTAAATCAGGTCCTCGAAAGACTTAAAGGCAGTGAAGATAGATCCTATAAATGTTGGCAAAGCATTAGTCAGACACATTTTAACACGTAGTCGTCATTATCAGTCCATCAAGGGGAAGCTTTAAGCGATCTGGATCAATCCAAAGATCGGTGGAGCGACTGATGCTGAAACGTCACTGATGGATCTCAAGGCCAACTGGAGGCTATGACGTAATAAAAAAAGCCCCATCAATGATTTAACTGCGCGTTCTATAAACCAACAGAGGTGATTCCGGTTGTGTAGTCTTGTTGAAGGGATGGCCTGCGATGATTACGTGACCAATCTGAACCGCGACATCGTGGATTTTATGGGAATAAATGCATTTCCTATTTTGGCCAGGGTTTATAGTTTGTGATTTAGGTCATTTTGGCTAACGCACATGCTACAAACAAGTGATTGGTTCTAAATGTGACAAACACGCTCGTTAAATACGTGTTACTAATGGGTGTGTTTCAATATTTAATTGAATTACTTTGAGGATGCTTGCAGGCCATCCTTCTGTCATACTGAGTGCATTTGGGTCTTCATTATATTTCCTGAAAAGGATTTTTGACGAATGATCTTAACTTGCATCAACCTTTATTTGTAGTAAAACTAGATGACTGACCAGGCGTGCAATCGTAGTCAACTTGTCCAGCTCTGAGGTTTATTTTAGCTCCGCAGAGCTCTTTAGCATTATTTTTTTATGTTTTTTGACACGGTTTCATGCAGTTTCAATAAAAAAAACAATATTTTCCACTCATCGCACTCTATCTGCTGAGCTCCAAGCATGAAACTAAATTTTGCTTCTGGATCTAGCAAGAGAATGAAAAACACATTTTGATGGTGGAAACTCACGACTCCTAATCACTGCTAATGTTGCTGCATGCCTGCTTAATGCATGGGTTAAATAGGACATTGCTATGTTAGCAATAAGACATTTATGAGGTTAATATAATTGTTGTTAATTTGCTTGCAACGATTAAAGGATAATTGAAAACAAACAACTGGCGTTCATCGGTCACCATTATGAAAACAGACTGAATTATATCATCTTGTACTGAGTGAAACAGGAGACATAATATTATGTGTAAAAGGCAAACATGATATCCACCAGTATCCCATGATATCCACCAGTATCCCATGGTAACCACCAGTATCCTGTGAGCTAGCTAGCCATGTTTCATCCTGCTGTTTTTGAAGAAGCTCAAATGAAACATGTCTTGCTGTTGTGTTCCTTCTTTGTCCTTTGAAGCTTCTGCCTGAGGAGAAATTCATAAATTCTTTTATCGGGATCGAAAAACTTTCCACACATCAAAAAAGCCAATTCTCATTGTCTCTTGGATTGATTGACATTCTGCGGTTACCAACAATCTCCTTTTGAACGCAGCACCCAATAAAAAATGCTTTCTCAGCATGTCAGCAGGCAAAATCCTGCAGCCTCTGATTTAGAGGCTGCACCACCAGCAATCGCACTAATTCAAAGCTTATAGAAATATAACAAAGTCAACTTAACTAAAACTGTTCCACAAAGAGGGACAGATGTAAAATACAATATGCGGGGCATACAATATTACTTTTCCCAGGTGCTTTCTCTCGCCCTCCTCCTTCATCTCATCCTCCCAATCCATTTTTTCAGCTATGTGCACCAAATATTCCTGGAAGAGGCAGTTCCCTTTTAATTCAAATTTTCCAAGACCCTGGTTCGAGACATGACTTCATCCTTCCTTAGAACACACTCTCGGCATTCCCAAAATAGCACATAAACACACAGCCCTCAGAAAGTGCTGCGTGACAACAAGAGGCTGATCTGAAAATGAGCTTCATCAAAAGTTTGCACGCACACACTCAGTTTGCATACACTCTTGGAATCTGCACGCGTTTTAAACGCGGACCCAAAAATCCACCGCGGCCTTGAGAAAGGTTGTACAAGCGGAAGCAGTCAATCACAAGCATTACTTTCATGTTCCCCCCTTCTCTTCTCTTCTTCCCTCCAAATAAACAATAGCAGCAAGGTAATGAGGCCCCCGGGCTCTGAAGGCGTGAGATGAGAAGGAGACCTGGCCACACAGAACATATAAAAGAGGAGACGCGAGGGGTAGAAGGGGCCCAGCCGCCTCATTAGGGAACTATGAACGATGGTGGCAACTATTCATTTTCTCTGCTAACTACTGCTGTCAGCCACACACACACACACACACACACATTTAAAACTTGAGCTTGGAGACGCATAGAAGCATGCCAAAACTCAGAGGACATATTCAAGCCCAATGCGATGCTGCGAGAAATTATCATTCTTTTTTAATGGCTGGCTAAGAGAGAGCGGGAGACAGAGAGAGGGGTCAATTAAGAAAGCAAGAGCCGTCTGGGGGGCCCCCGTGATGCCGTAAACTTTATATCTCAATTTAATAACATGGTTTACATAGACAGAATGAACATTCTCTCAATTAATGTATTATTTGTTATATAAAGAGATGCGTAAATCTCCTCAAGTTCTTTGTGAATTTCAGAATTAAAGTCTGCAATATTGGTTTGTTTTTGCATAAGTATATTCAATTCAACAATACATACATGGATACACACATACAGTACATATACAGTACATACATATACACACCCATATGCATGCACAAATGCAAACATACCTCTTGGCCTCACTGTGAACAAGCTGATAAAATAACAGAGTAAGTTAGCTTTCACCAGAATTATTGCTTTTTTCAAGACCAAAAATATCATCTATATTATTTTGTATATATATTATAGTATTTAATAATAATTTGCACGTTGAGGATACAGAAAATAAAGTCCTGAACTAAAACCAAAGGAGGAAACAAAAGCGATTTTGGGATTGATTTGAATGATTGATTGTTTTAACTGCTATTTTCATCTCTTCTGGTTTACAAGTGAAATATGTTCTTCAGTAACTTAACTCAACACTGACAAATCCGGTGGCTTCACATGTTCACAACACATTGAGCAAATGGATTTCTGATTCACTCATGTAACAACACCCAGATTATTGTTCAAGGCAGAGATGGATTTGGAGGTTGGAAACAGACGTTACAAGGCCAGCACCTTTTTTTACTTTTGCCTCAAGACATGCATGGACACCTTAAACACACGCACACACACACCTACACACACACGCACACACGCACACACACCCTGCTTACTCTGGAATGTTTGAACAGATCGTATTAGCCTTGGCAAACAAGAGTATGCATTCATCAAGCTGCACTCCTGTTTCCTTTCTCCGTCATTTTTTGAGCCTCAGCTCAGGTCAAGGGTAGTGATACCCTTTCATCTGAACGCCTGCATGCTTAATCCCCTGCTTTTCACCCTGTTGTCTCTGTTTGCACACCTCCCTCTCTCTCCTCGCTCCTCTCCGCCAAGGAGGTTATGTGTTAGACAGCATTTGCCGGTTAGTCAGTCTGTTGGTTTGCAGGATTACAGAAAAACTGCTGGATGGATCTTGATGAAAAAAAAATCTGAAGATGGGTCTTGGCCTATTTTAGAGCCTGTTAAATTTTGAAAGTGATCCGGATACCCCCCTGGATGCAAAAAAAAAAAAAAAAAAAAAATCCAGATTTTCCCATTTTCTTATGATGGAGGCTTTTCATTTATAGATATATAAAAATAAACATATCTTGTCAAATATGCATCCAAAAACCACAGTCACAAAGGGGCCCGATATGCAATATCATGACAAAAATAAAATAAAAGTAAAAAATGCACAGAATGAGCAGCTTGGCCGAGGTTTGCGCTCTGAGTGCTCTTTTATTTGTTATTGCATTTTTCTTCTATTTCTTTCCAAACCACCTTCCTGTCTCTTCACTGCATTAATCTATTCCTCACAATTCTGTACCTGCGTGCCTCCCTTCCTCTTTTCCATCGACTCATCACTTGTCCTCTTCTTCCTTCTATCCTTAAGACAAACACTCCACAGGTTGGACTCTCTCCTCCCTCCCTCTCCCCCCTTTCCTTTCGACAGAGTGTTTGCTGAGAGCTTAGGCTGGGCTTTGTGCTGTTAAGGAAGGAAGGAACTAATCAGTCTCGTATTTGTCGTTGCGTTCTCTGTCTGTATGTTGAGAAGGGAACCTGACCCTCTGGGCCTAACACAAGCTCATGCACAGATACACACATGGCGAAGGAGGAGTGCATGCTGAAGCTGAGCTGAGAGGAAGGCATACACATACATTGCACATACGCCAGCCAGACGCAACCCAACACCTCTCATGGGTGAGCGTGGGCGTTGAGCTCGACCCTGGACTGCTCTGTTCTCTGCTGCTTGTGTGTTCACACGCGTGTTGAGCAAGGCCCTGCTGCTCTGCTGCTGTCTTTGTTCCCAGGGCAAGCCCTGCTCTCCGAGTGGTCGGCTTTGCATGCGGCGTGTATCGTATCTATGTTTTTCCTCATCAGCGGCGCTTCTGATTTGACAAATTCTGTTTTCCCTGCTGTCGCCATTCGCACAAGGTCAAGACAGCGACAAGAGGCAGCTGCACAGGTGAGAGCCATAAAATGCTGCACATGTGTGTTTGCACAGTAGTCATGGTGTTTCCAGATATTTATACAGTGGCTTATATATATATATATATGCATACTGTCTGCCCTGCGATGAACTGGCGGCTTGTCCAGGGTGTACCCTGCCTCTCGCCCATTGACTGCTGGGATTGGCTCCAGCTTGGCCCGTGACCCGATAGCGGAATAAGCGGTGAGAAAATGAAAAAAATATGCATACTGTCGTCACTTAATCCAATCAGCAGACTGATTTGCTATTACTCACGTCTCCTTCGCCGCCTGCCTGCTTCATAATTCATGCATCTAACAGATGGCCTCGGATCGGATCAAATTCTTTCGAGCCCCGTGTTCCAAAGAAGGGCTCTGTTTTGTCAGATGACTCAGGTGAGCATCAGACTAGATCAAACAGGTGTCTTGCCCTCCAATCCTTTTCCTCATGCCCTCATGTGTTGTAGGGAGCACGGAGAGCAGATGTCCTCGTCTTTGTTGGCACAAATTATTCATGTATTTTTTTTCCTAATGTGGAGTGTGAGGGGAAAGACATATTAGTAGTTTCATAAATTTAATTATCCTGTTTGCATAAATTGTTTCCCCACTGCACAGAATCTTGTACTAATCCCAAAATAGCATTACCCCCCACCTGACACCCTCTAATTCAGAATAAGGACATGTAATGTTTTGATCTATTTGATTCTATGAATTACTTTTAAAAATGTAAATTCACAAACTAAATGAAATGGTAACTTGTTTACTTCAAAATAATATTTAAATAGTTTGCCTTTTCCGTGGGGAAAAGGTCTCATGAGGGACAGGCCAACAGGACTTCTTATAAATTAGACCTTTAAGATCATTAAAATTAAGTCAAAACATCATTACCGCCCCCTGGTGGCAGCTTGCATCATAAACCTCCCCTCATTCAACTAAATTATTCCCGATGATGCTTTCTTACATTTTCTGTAATTTTTAACAACCATTCTTCTTCATTATTTAAAGCAATGGAAACCGGGCGGGACTTTTCAGCACCGCCTCCAAACCATGAATGCTGGTTCAGACATCACCAGCACTCGTCTCCAGGTTATTATGACGTAATTTTTGAGTTGCAGGAGGAAGTGGAAACATTTTTGTTCATGCAACACACGTGCTTGTTTCCCTCCTCTACCAACAGCTTCCTAACTTGATTGGGAACCTTTGAGCGTACCCTAAAAGGCTTCCCCCGCTCTCTTTGTGTTTGTGGAGAAAGTGTTGATACGCTACATGAGCCTCGCTCCCCGTGTGAGAGTTCAAAGACAAGGAAAAGAAGTATTGGAGAGAGATCAGGGAGGCAGTAAGATGCAGCCAGGAGAAAGCAATGATTGCATTGCCTCCAGACAACAGGCTGTGCAAATATTTTGTTTTTAACTTCATGATGAAGGTACAAACACATTTCTTATATTAAGTGTTTAATTTAATTTCACTTAATTCATCCTCTCTTAATACAGGCGCCATGTGGAAACTTAATAGTTTATTTAAAGCAGTTCAGAGGAAACCATTTCTTGGTAAAACACAAAGGCTTCATTTCATGCTACCGACACGGCGCTCTTGTGCCCAGGCTGCGGGAAACACTCCCTCCAGCTGGCTCTTTCTCTCGACCACATTCTCCAATTCCCGTACAGAATTCTTTGTCGTGGATGGAGTTGTGCGGAGTTTGGCCTGTGGCGCTTCGAATGAGAGTGAAAGTCCCGGTGCTGCAGCCACCTTAGCGGCTCCAGCAGAGCAGCAGGAAGCTCTCGCAGACGCCGGACTCGCATTGATCTACTTCATTCTGATGGTGAGGCTTTTTGCTGCTTGATTTGGTGTTGATTCATTCAAGGGGAAATATCTAATCACAGAGAGAAATGTGACCCAACTGCGTTAATCATCACTCCAGGCAAACTTGAACTCGGAGTCACCCCTGCTGAATGAAAGGAGGACATGCAAAGGTATTGATGCTGTGGTTGCTAGATGTGTCCCTTGTTCATGCACTGGGTAAGCAAGTGAAATTTAAAAAAAAGCATTTTGATTTAAACCGTTTATGACAGAGTGATTTTTGGAAAAGCCACATTCCCAGATGAATATGTATCAAATACACGCATAGAGGCATTACATATATTATACACACTGGCTGAGCATGCAGGCGGATAGTCAGCCAGAGCAAGAGCACAGCTTGGGTTTGCCCATGGAAAGAGAGCCATAATTCCATTTGCCCTAATATGAAGTTGAGACGGCACAGCGATGTGGCTCCAGGGACCAGATGGAGATCTGGAAATAAAAACACAAAGTATTACAAAAAAAAACAATCCTCCCTCTGGTCCTTCCAAAGAAAGCATGTAATCACAAATTCCACAGATGCTGCTAATTGATACAGAGTGCAATTTGCTTTTAATATTTACAGGAATAAACAGCTAATAAAATGATGAACTATTATACTGTACTCACTTTCCCCCTTTGCTGTTTTATTTCCCAGCATCATTAGCAAACTCTTTGTGGGAAAAGTTCAATATTTTCTTGCCAGCTTTGTGGAGGCTGAAATGAATTGTTTTTGGAAGCCAACTAAACCGAATGATACTGCTCTTTGCCAAATATCTCGCACACATATTTGTCACGGTTTTGATAATTAGTTGAGAGACGAGCTTTTTGAAGACACGTGGCTCCCAAATATGCTGACATTTCGCAAACCTGAGCCAGTGAAGGCATGTTGTGACCATGAGGTCCCGTTCCTGACAGGCTTTTCTGCTTGATTTATGACCTTGAGGTGAAACAGAGTTCCCTCGTCCACCTCAGAGAGAACAACACATGAAATGAATGCATTATTTATTATTGGAAGAGCCGAACCCGAAACAAAAATCACTGAGATATTCCAAAAGCAGAAAGAAAAAATATTTTTTCTTCCCTCGGTTGTTATTTTGAACATCAACCTGACATCTGTGCCAAATATAATAGTAGTAGTAAAAAAAAAAAAAGAACATTACAGTGCACTTGGTAATGTGAGTAGATGGGGACGGCAGTTCTTGCTCTAATTTAGGAATCAAAGAGATTGTTGCTTATCTTGATCAGCGGTGGGCTGGTGATGCTAGCTGTGAGAGCCAACTGAAAAGATTAGATCTTAATTGTCAGACATTACACTGTAATGGCAACCAGGGAGAGACATGGCTGCGCCCCGTTATAATCCTTTCTGCTGTTGACACTGAGATTGAAGTTAAAATAAAACCAACAAGCACTGGGGATTGTGTCATTGCCTCTCCAGTTACATTAATGAGGGATGACTTTCTCCTGCAATGTTACTTTTCTTATGCCAAGACTTCCACCAAGCTTTGGCACAAACATTCCCATGTTATTTTTCTTTTGTAGAAAAATATATGTTGTGAGGATTTTCAGGGGAAAAACAAAAGTATTTTTATATTTGTAAACCAGAATTTTGCATCTTGCCATATATAATGAATATTGCCAAAGAAAAGCAAACTTTCTGAGAGAACAGGATGGAAAAGTTGCTGTACAGTTCAAGAAAGAGACGCTAAACCAATGTAGCCTTAGTTATCCTATTTATCACACAAGTTATTTTAATTACAAATGTGCCATATTAATTTATATTACGTATGCAGTTGTGTGTTTTTAGTTGTATTAAATAATTCATTATTATACAACTATTTGCTATTGTTTCATATCGTAACTTGAGTTCCTACCTGCTGCTGTTTACAGGGGAACATTTCAGAGTTGCTACGTGCTGCGATGTGTTGAGTGAACGTGGTGTCTGTACTACGTCTCCTCTAACGAAAGAAGATTAAAGTTAAACTGTGACCCGCAGCCTCCGAGACTGAAAAACTGTACCCACCCCAAAAATCTAGGATCAATTCTAATAATAATAACAATAATAATTGTTGATGCCCAACAAGCTTAATTTTGAACGTCGGTCTGTTAAAAAGAAACAGGAAGGTCTGGAGATGGACTTTTCTGTGCTCTTGCGAAAATATCTAGTGACACTAAAACAACTACCGGTACATAATGAAAAAACAATACTTTAGACACAGACGGGAAACTAAATTAGATCAGATTTTTCATTTTCACTTTGACACGCGGTGTCGTAAACACAGGAAATAAGTTGGCGGACACTGCAGCCAAGGGCACCCGGCCATTAATATTTCTGTTTGTCGTTGTTTTTCTCTCATGTGATAAGTCACTTTTCTGGCCTAAAAACTGTTGTTCTTGGCATAAATGCAATCAATCAGAACAGCGTTAAGCTTTGCCTTCACATTAATTATAGCACTTATTTATTTAAGCACTTGTAGCTTTGACAGCAATGGAAACTTGCAGAAAACATCTGTGTCAGTGAGACAAAGTGTTTGGAAACCCTTGTCCTTCTCGAAAAGAAAAACAATTGAAAAATAATAACAGCAACATTTCCTGTTTTATATTTCTAATGAAATAAATGGCCCTCCGTTGCTTTTAATTTGACGAGTTAAAAATTACATAATAAAATACATTTATTTTAAGAGAACATTTCATGTTTTTTTTAAAACATAATTTCTGCCTTGATTTAATAATTTGATTGTAATGTGTTACAATGAGTCAACAACATGCTGATATTGTATTCGACCATTTTGGAAGTGGAATTTATTTTGTACTGACTCATGATTTTATCTTGAATGTTCAACTTGATCACGTAGCTATCCACCCATCAATTGAAGATATGTGTTGGCTGCACCTATTTAAATCATGATGCAATTGAATGGGTGTATTTTATCATGGCTATTTTCTTTTTTTTTTTTAAACTTGCAGGATGCTGAATTCATGTTTGTCTTCTGGAACCAAATATGAGACGATAAATAAACTTCAGCTGCATCCTATGTCCTGATTATCCTATTTTTACAGATGATTTATCCCATCCTGATAAAAATCGCTAACATCTACACAGAAACCTGTCATAACATTTTGGTACTGTCACCCCTCTTAGCCAGCAGACCCAAGCAAGCATGCTTCAGGCAACCTTCCTGCACAAACGCTTGAACCATCACAAGGATTTCTTTATTCCCATGCACCCTGGCGGAGACCCAGGGCAGTGTTATTCCTCATGCAAACAAACAGGAAATACCCCTGGCGTGTTCAAACTTTGTCTTGCCATCCAAACAATGATCCCTTCTAAACCTTGCCAGCCACAGAGGCTTGAAATCAGTCTGACTTTCAGAGGATGATTACAACAAGATGATCGCAAAGTACATGTATCGATTTTGTTATTTTATGCTCTGACGAGATCCAACACTGAGGCAGAAGATAAGGCAGGGATCTCTCCGACTGCTAGCCTGTCTAATCTACTTCGACAGCTGTGCGATGACATCAGGAATTAGCCGTCGCTCATGCAAATAGAGTGCATATGCTTATGCTGTAGTTAATTGGTGGAAAGAGACGGGGCTTGCGGGAAGGCTTGTCAGTTGGAAGTTGGCTGGATGGAGACATTTCCCTTCTCTTCTCTTCTCTCGGCGGTATGAAAGGTTTCCAGCAGTCATCATTCCATGTGTGCTGGACTGAATACTGACGCCATTCATTTTTGATACCAACCGTACATGTCAGGTCCAGACATTTGCTGCCACTCTTACTTTACATACCAGACATGATGAATGCAGTGAAATTAATTCAGTCAATTAATGCTAATAAGTTCAGTCAATATGACCGCCACATGTAAACCAGAGAGGCAGACGCTACCATGAGAACCTGTGTGAAGTTTGCAAGGTGTGTTGTAGTGACTACTGTAAGAATGTAAGCTATGAAGGCTGAAAAGATGATAAATAATATAATGCAACATATGAGCCAATATGACAAATGCTGTAAGGGAGTCGTTAGTTAGTTAAGCAGAGATCATGGTGTTAATTACTTTAGTTTTAGCCCTTAGTTTTAGTCTTGTATTAAATGTGAACATTATTTTTCATATTTTTTAGTCATGTGATCGGTTTTCTTTTTGGGAACATTCTCTGGACATGTTGTTTTATTTTAGACATCCAATAAACTGCTGACATTTTCAAAGACATAAAATTATCATCACTATTATCGCTAACATTTTAGTCAACGTAGTTGTGTTGAAAAACAGTATTTCTTTCTTCTTATAAATAGATTGACAGAAACTGCACAGAATACATTTGGTCTAGTGATGCCAATAGTAAACCCAATGAAAGCTAATGCTATCATTAGCTGCTATGGACCTATAGAAGCATTTTTGTTTTTTGAATTTTCTTTCCTCTAACTCTAATGCCCCCCCCCCCCCCCCCCCCAGAGACTCATTGTTTTTCCTTATCATCATGTGTCCAACCACGGCGCTCATTAAACTTTACTAATAGCTTCTCTTCATTAGCACCATGACGCTCAGATAGTTCCGCAGTGTCTCGCCTCTGACGTGACTGTCCTGCCCTTCATGGGCCCATTTTTAATGAACACATCACATGATGGAGTCTCACTTCCACTGTGATTCATCGCTTGTTATTGTGGCCGCATTGAACCAATCTCTTGGGTTAGACCGTGAAAGTCGAGTGGCACCGTGCCCCCCGGACCCACTGTACCAGAGACCACCAGCAGCTCAGGCGATCAAAGGACAAACCTTCCTGGCACTGTTTTGCTTCCTGAGTTCAAATTTCCAGTTAACTGAACTGCTTATAATTAGATTGTCTGCCTGAGGAGAAGAGGAACAGGAGAGGCGGACATGAAAGAGGGAAAATGATCGAGCAGTGCGATTTGAATGTGACCGCACACGTAAAGACACAAATATATTCAGGCTTGTTTTATTGTTCTGTCACTGATGTACTTGAGTTCACACAACCGCCAAACGACCCCCCCTCACCTTGGGCGCGCACACACGTCGCCTCTTCACCACCGAGGTCTCCCGCGCCACACAGTTCCCGATCCTCTGTAGGCTTGGCCCCGGCCTGCACGGACCGGCCGGCCGGCTGGCGTCAAGGGTCAAAGTTAAAGTCAGAGCAGTGGCTCAGTGGCTCAGTGGCAGTGGCGGAGAGGAAACACCAATAGGCCGGGCCCCATTCTTCAGTCCTCAGGGGATTTCTGGGGGGGGGGGGGGGGGTCAAAAAGTGCATTCAGTCTGGCTCCATTGGACATCGATGGGAGCGCAGTGTCCGAGCGGCAAGCCTGACCTGGAGTTGATTTCTCTTTATGTCGCAGTTTAAAAGGAATGACTCCAGGCAAACTCAGACGCTTCATTTATTATCACCAGTAAACAATATTTTGGTTGACATTTTTTTAATCAACAGCTGTGAAAACAGCCAAGTCACAAGAGAACAAGAGCATGAAATCGAATTCCTTAATTTAATACTTGACATTTCTGACCAACTCATCTGAATATAAACGGCACGGATAGAAAACAAGCACACAAACACGAGCAAAAAGAAAGGAGCATAAAGAACAAAAGGAAATAGCTGCTTGCCAACCGTACAGTGGCGGCGTAACAGGACTTCTGCTGGGCGCCATCTCGGATTGTCACATTTTCAAAGATGCTCTTCTCGCTTCTGTCAAAGGGATATGTGGTGTTCTTTTTTTTTATCTGCTCATATTTCAATGCACGTATTTACTGATTGCAGGGAAGCGGCAGCCTCTCTGTATCCTCTGCTGTGGGTCTGAATGCTGGCTATCAGGTCTGCTCTTTTGAACCAGCCATTCAGGTCGCACACCGACTGTTCATTCACCAGCACCAGTCATCCTCAGTCATTTGTAATTGAGGCCAATGGAGGACTGTTGACACTCAACTGCTGAAACCCTCTTGATGTCCAAATTATCATACTTTCCCTCTGCGCATGTGAATGAGCAGAATTGTATGACTCACATTCAGGCTTTGTAAATACTGTATAGTGGATGCAGTATTTCAAGTGTTATACAAACTGTGTGTTGCAGGATTTAGTATTATGATCATACTAATGCTTTAGCTATAGCTACGTAGCTCCCAAAGGGCTACCGGGTGGCAAAAATTATTATAGAGGTACATCTTGTAGTGAGAATGTAACGGCTTCAAAGACACAACTTTTAAGCAAAAAGGGGAGAGAAAAAAAGTATTTGAAACATTCAGAATTGATTGATTGGTTGATTTTATTTTGGATATGAACACAAAAGTAGACAAGATAAAAATAATATTAAATACGGGCAGTTGTCGACTTTACGACGGCACTGGTTAGTGTGGTTCCGACATACTGGAAAGCGAGCGACTTAATCGAGTGTACGACAGTTTCTCTCGTCTCACCGTACATATTTTAACATGTTAATCCATATAACAGACTAAATGCAACGCTCCTAATGCATTCTACCATCTGTGCTCTGTAGGTCGAGCCTCATAGAATGTGCGTGTTGCTACATCAATGAAGCAACACTTAATATCCAATCCAGACAACCCCCTGCCCCCCTCACACAGCATTCTCTAAACAGTTTCAAATCTGCATTACACCCCTCGCTCGGCCGTCTTATTTCAATTCTGTCGGTGCAACAGATGCTGTAGGTGGCAAGGCAGTCCACAAAGTTGCAAATGTGTTTGTCTGCTTCTCTGATCTCCGTGGCTCTTCCACGTTCCATCTGCACCGGTTGTCAGGTAACGGCTCTGAAACATCTGCGGCTGGTTTAGGAACGCTGCAGCTGTGACCTCTGGTTTGATGTGCAAAAAATAAAACATCGGCTGTGGCATCCGCCATCTGCAGGCGGGTGAGAAGAAGGAAAGGGTCTTGGAAGAGAGGAGGATAGAGGGGGAGCGAGAGGCAGCACTTAGACGGCCTCCTCTTCCTTTTCAATGGAAGGAATGTAGACAAAGTTATCAATATTCTCTTGAAGTTTTGCAGATTTAGACGGACAGACTCGCTGATACACTGCCCCTCCTTATAAGGTTTATTTAAAGTAATCTGCTGTATCAGCGTTCACCTACGCCATTTTTCCATTGCTCACATAATAAAGGAGCTGTTGGAAAAAGACCAAGATGACACATGTCGGTGCATGTAAAACGTTATCGCCAGTGGAATGTACCTACAACATGTGAACCCACTCCACTATCCGGACGTATGCGTGGAATGTCGGCATTTGTTTTGGATACAGACTGACGCCACAGAGTGGAGCTGGGTTGGGAGCCAGCATCGGCTCCACACCGGGCCTCCTACGTGTTTCCATCTACCAGGTAGGCTGATGAGAGTCTGTGGCACTTGCATAGCAAAGGGATTAACGCAGCGACAGACCGAAACAAGCATGAGTGTGTGTGTGTGCGTGCGTGCAGTTGGGTGTGCGTACACTTTAGGTGGAAGGGCGGGGATTGAGGTTTGAGCCGAGACCAGACACCCTGTGGGGCTGGCGTCAGCACGCACGCACGGGCGCACACACACACACACACCCATTCCCACACAGTGTGAAAACTAATACAAGCCCAAGTTGTTATCATCTCCCCGTGTTGGTCAACAGCAGACCGCCATGTGTTCAAATATCCCACCGTAAATGAGTGTAAAACACAAATCCAGACTTTGGGGGGATGCAGTAAAATCTCATTTGTCCAAACCACAAATTTTAACCACGGCAATCTTATGACCAGCAGAACTGGTTTAGCAGATGTGCTAAATAATATTCTATTAACAGCGTATGTTGGAAACGTCTGGTATTTTAGCCCCTAATTCCCTGTAAATCATCGTTATACATACATCTTTATTTCATTTGGCGTTTTACTTAACTTCCTGCTTTGGACGCAGTCTTGCTCCGTTAACATTTCCTCTTTTGTGTTGATGATAAAAGTTGTTTTTCCTCAGTGCATCCAAGTGATGAAGAAGCACCGAGTTCACATCTATTCTCGTCAGCGTAGCACAGCAGCTGCAGTATTACTGCAGTCTCGATTTCTTTTCACAGAAATGGTGAATTCACATTCTGTCAGATGCCCCGTGTAATTCCGCTGACAGTTAAATACAAGCGTTGAACAAGGCGAGCAACCTCTCGCAGCATCATAAAGAAAGCCGACATCGGTGATTCTCTTGATTTCCTCGGCCAGGCGACTGTTGTGACAGCTTGTGTGGGTGTTGACTTTAGGAAATGAAGCGCAGCAATTCAAGGATCAATTATTCGGGATTTTAGAGGTAAAGAAAGGAGACATTTACTGGATAGATTTGATAGACATCTGAGTCATGATGACTCATTACATGTCGGGCAAGTAGGAGGCGATTTAGACAGAGTGACTTGTTATTTTGATGTCCAACTTTTAAAGGTCTATTGTGCTCGATCCTTTTATGATGGCGTCATTTCTATCCGTAATACTGATGCTAAGTGAAAATGCTTGCAAGTTTTGCTCATTCTAATAAGGCCATTGTTCTTGAAGGATCCTCGTAAAGTCCATTCTTTCTACACTTAAAATCTGCACTCTGGGACTCATTGTCTGCAGGAGAACTGGAAAATATACTGAATAAAACGGGAGTAAATGGGGGGTGTGAGCTGAAGAAGTTGTTGGCCTTTGCCCAGCAGGGACGTGCGGTATATGAGCCTTGGACTAGGATTAAAGATTATGCATTCAGACCAGCTTTACTGAAAGCACAGTAAGAAAACGGTCCGCACTCCAGTTTCCCTTCAGCCGGACCACACGGCACGCTGCGTTTACCCACAGTCTAATGGACAAGGATCAAACGTCTATATGGATTTAGGAGGGCAAACTGTGAAATGTGCATTTATTCCACAGCTTGGCAGTGAGTAAAGGCAAACCTTTGTCTTGTTACAAGCAAACTCACAACAAAACAACTTACGAGCTTGCAAGAATTATTTATTCATTTCTTCTTTAGCTTTTGGATTTTCAGGGTGAAATGTGCCTCAACGTGATCCTGGTAAATAGCAAAATAACAAAATACAGAGAGGTACCATGGAAATAGAGACAGGAAGGTATCGTCCTGAGTAAAAGCAAATGAAAGTCAAAGGCAACGACAGAATCCTGCTGCCCGTAAAGGTGTTCAGGGTCAATGAGAATAACAACAATAATAATACTAATAATAGGGAGTGATGCTTTATCCGATGCTTGTTGGATCCTGCGACACCGTCAGCATGTGACGAAACACGTTTCAGCCCTGGCATCACGTGAGTCAGCTGACAGTTCAGTCAGACAGCCCATGAGTTTAACATGTTTATTTACACAACAGCAGAACAGACAATAGTTTGGGCTTGGTGTCTAGACTTCGACCTGAGTCACGCCCTGCTCATATGTCTACAGGTATCGGATGAGCAAACTGTCTGAACCCCTGAAGCTGAGCCTGCAGGTGGATGATGGGGTGTCAGTGGCAGCAGCATGGACAGGCAGAGGGAGGTCACCGTTGTAGCTCCACCAATATGACATAATTATATGAAAAGAGCCATATTGATCTGCTTCCTCACTTCCTGGGAGTGCTGCCTTCTTTAACTTTGGAGAGCCTGCTGTTCAAATCCCTCTGAAACAAAGTCAGTTTGTCAGAATGATTATAATAATTCATAAACCCAAAAATGAGCATTGTTGGTTTTTCCTGCAGTCATAATTTATCTTCACAAGTTTCTAAAGTTTCACCTTTGAGTCTCTGTGGCAGAATCATCACCCCTGCTGAGTAATTGCCCCCCCACTCCCGGCCTGAACACAGCTGAGTGACCCCACTGAGATTTCAACAGATTTGTGTTATTAATGCAGGAGTGCTCCTCCAGGGAGATAAATCCCCGCGCTTCAGTTTCAATGATAAATAAAAGCAAGTCAAACACTCTGTTCTGCCTCACAGGCCACGGACATGCGTCCAAATTAACTTCAAATTTTACATCTTTAATAAACCACAAATATAGTGCAAGATAATAATAATTACTTCGGGCTGAGGTTATTATTAGAATCATTCAGCGGTGATTAGAAAGAAACAGCTAAAGAGCAAAAATGCTGAGTGTTTCTTTATCACGGTTCAAAGATGAATAAATTATCTACCTGCTCTTTCATGTGTCTAAAGTACACGGCATGGTACTTTGAAATGGTACTTTGTGCCTACTTTTATTTTCGTGTTGACGCTGTTCTCCACCGAGGCTTGTAAACACCTCCCCTTCCCACAATGTAGCAAAGATGGCAGCATCGAGGGTGGGGCCCGTCCTTCATTCCACGTTTAATTTATAGATCGTTTTAAGTGCACTCAAAACGATCTATAAATTAAACGTGGACCATCCTGGGATTTATAGTGTGCAGGATTTTGGCATTCATTTTGGGACACAGCTCAAGTCTCCAAACACCTCGAGATCTTTAATCTGATTAAAAGTATTTTATTTACGCCCTACCCGCATGGGTGTGTGCATGTTGTTCGACAAGATCGGCGAGAAATGTACTTCTTTCAGAAACATGCAGCAGAGCCAAGCATCGGTCAATTGAAACTAAGCACGTTGAATTCTCGCTCCAAACACAATGAACCGTTTATCCAGAAAAATGAAATACATTTTATATCTATCGTAGATTTACTACACTTGACAAATGCTTATCCATCATCCGACAGCTTTAAAACAGAAAGTATCCACTCACAATTCTGAAAAACACACAATATGAATCTGCCATTTAGTCTGGTGCTGAGAGGATAATGGTCGATCGTGATGACAGCCTCATCTTCAGCTGATGAAGGTGACAGTGGAGCCTCGAGTGGTGCTCTGCAGCAGGATTCCACTGAGGCGTGGCCCGTAAACAGGAGTATAGATACAAGTGTCTGGACCGTTCAGCTTCAGACACGCTGCTGTTTCGCTGTTTCCTTCCTTCCCTAGGTCCTCTTGCTTTCACTCTTGTCTTCCTGTCTATCCTTTCATCCTTTGTCTCCGTCCTGCACCAAACTGTATTATTATTACTTTTAATAGAAATTATTGATGACTCTGTTCTAAAGTTGTATTTTCATGAGGGAAATTAAAAATGGAGATCATCTTAGATGTAGATGTTGAACATTTAATGATGTTAAAAGGCAACAGTTGAAAGTTAAATAATTATTAATACATATTTTAAATCTTCACAATCCAAAGATCAATAACACTCAGCTCCTCCCTGTGTCGGTCAGGGCCAACCTGTTTCCACATTCGGTTCTGGAGAGAACATATTATATCCTTTCCACTAAATCACTCTTCAGTCACTCTTTCTAATGACAATAATGGATTTACTATAAACCAGCCCCACATGGTCTTCTCTCGAGGCCTTTCACCTCGATGTCCAGAGTCTAACTCCTCAAATGACCCTGCAGGTGACCTCTGACCCCAACCTGTATAAGTAATTTGTTTGCGCTGTCGCCTCAGAGCAAGAATGTTTGAATCCTATCTGTGCGGAGTTCATATGTTCTCCCCGTGTACGCGTGGGTTTTCTCCGGGTTCTCCGGTTTCCTCCCGCCTCCAAAAACATACAATTAAGGTGAATTGATTACTCAAAATTGTCCGTAGTGTGTGAGCGTGTGCGTGAATGTTGTCTGTCTCTGTGTGGCCCCGCGATGCCCTGGCGACGCTTTCGGGGTGTACCCTGCCTCTCGCCCCATAGCAAGCTGGGATTGGATCCAGCAATTCCCATGAGCCGTCAAGTAAAAAACAAAAGCGGAAGAAAAAGGATGGATGGATGGATTGACGTTTATCTGACAGTTTCCAGTGGCTTTAAACACAACCCAGATTGGCAAGTACAGTACATTGCTAGTAAAATGCTCTTAACTATATAAATATTATTACATTAGTTCAATCTAATATGTCCATATTAATTTATTGCATTAAATTCACTCTGTCTGTATGTCTCTGCAAGATGTTTCCAGAGCTCAGAGTGTGAGCCAACAACAGAGGCAACCATTGTCATTTTCAAACAACAGCCCTAGTGTGCACAAGCCTGCACATAAAATACCAAGTATAGCACGGTAGGGTATACGTTCATGTTTAGCCAATGCCAAGGGCAAACACGTCAGCGCTGCTGAATGCACTGTTTGCTCAGAAAAAAGAAAGGAAAGCGGTATAAAAAAAATGAGACCGGGAGCATTTGGAGAGCACAAGACAACAAAACGAAATACTGTAGCGTTCATCAGGACTAAACCGCGTTGGAACAGGAGGTCTCACCCTCTGGCTTTGGCAAGACCCATGCTCTAGAGGGGCATTTGTCCATCATCTGCTGATTCACAACTGCCAATAAATCCCAGACAAGCTTTTCCTGCTGTCTGACACACAGGGGTGAGGGAGAGAGATGTTTTACAGTAAAACCACAACCGTGTAAAAGATCCCTCCGCCTCCCTCGGGGGGTGAGGGCTTGAACAATGCTGTCTCTCACCTCTATGGACTTTGAAATAGAGAAATCTTTACAGTGCAGCCATCGTATGAGCACATGTGTTGGGTAGCTTTCATGGGCGATAACCTCTGACAGCTCTCCCCGGAGTGTGGGGGGGTGCTCCTGGCCAGATGCGATGAGTTTCAGTCAGTGGTAATTTGTATTATATGAGATATCACTGGTTTAAATATTAAGACAAGATTAAACAACAAAGCCCATTGATAAAAGCATACCACCTAATAAAACATGACATGAACGGCCTCTTTTTTGTAATCAGCATTGTTCAGATGTTTTTTCTTCCCCTCCCGAGTGCCTGAAAGATTATTATTTTAAACCGCGTGGCCTCAAATCAAAGCAAACAGCCGGTCCGAAACTCATCATCACATAACCAAATGAAAATAATCAGTTGCCATCGTCTCATTTGTTGCAAGTCTAAAGGAACTAGAAAGAGATATTGTGGTTCGCCAAGGTCAGAGTTCAAACAAGCTGACCCCCCGCACGTTTCTTTAATGTACTCCCCAGGAAGTTCTGCAAGTCCATGAGGCCACAGGTCACTGATGTAGACAGGTTTAATAGAGAAAACAGTAAAAGTCCTTTTATACACCCGGTTTGATCGGTGTGCTACGAGTTTGTGATGACAACGCAGGTATCAGATCTGGAAAAATAATGATTTCATGAATTATGTGTTCATAATAGCTGCATAAATAGCCACTCCTAGCAGTTAGCAGCTAACTCAAGGTATAAGAGCATCATTGTGAGGTTCAACTCACAATGTGAACTTCCCCTCCACCATATTGTTGTTTTGTGTGTGACACCTCTATTGCTAATGGAAAGTTTGCTCGCTCTTTAAAATCACACACCATAGCGTTGTTGTTCCTGTGTTGCTCTGTGCAGTATGAGGCATCGTATATATGGCTCTCCATCATAAAAGGACTGCGGAAAGAAAAAGAAAAAAGTAGACATTGGGGTAGCTGCTGCCTGCTGGGTTTGGAAGCCAGAAAGAGACAAGATGAGAGCTAAAAAAGATGAATAAAAAGAAGGAAATTCTTTATGCTGTGCTTAATGAACGAGGAATTAGGGACTCGCCAGACGGGCCAGAGGACAAGACGGTCAAAGCTGCAGGAAGAGTACAAAGAGGAAGTGATGGCAGAGGATGTGGCAAGACCGTTTCATCTCGGATCAGAGATGGCCCCTGAAAACCCCCTGTCTGGGGGGAGAGAGAAAAGAGGGAGGGAGAAGGCAGCAGAGGTCAGAGTGGGGGGCTGTTTGAAACGTTGTGTTATGAACTCGTTGTTGACCTCCACATCCTGTAGGGATCAGGATCCAGGGCCTGGGAATCTTGTTGAACCTAAAGAGTGGATCTTATCCAGGCGTAGCTCCACAGTGGACAGCTATAAGTGTGATCGTTATCGAAGCGGAGCACTCGCCTCACTTCTGCTTCACTCCCTGGCTCTTAGCTTTGGACTCTCTAATAGATCGACTCCCTCTCAATCTAACCTTTCACATGGATTCATGCAGGGAGTTGGTTCACGCACAGCATCCTCCTCACAGAGGACTGTTTTCATGCAGGGAATCGAGGACACTGTTGATACGGAGGAGAGTATGGTGGCAGGCCTTGTGTCAGACCCCCTTCAGGCGTCGAGACGATGGGGCTATTGGGCTTTTTTTTTACCTGTCAAAATGCTAACAAGCAAAACTGAAGCCCTGGAAAGTTCAATAGCAATGATATTAACAACGCTGCAGCTCCATCTGGCATGTCTACACGCCGAGGCACATTAGTATCGGCCCTTATTGACACTGTCGCTGCATCAAGACTAAATCGATAGTCCATTTGCTGCACCGCGTAGATTAGGAAACAAATCAAATAAGATATTCCAGCCAGTGCAAGTGTTTGAGTGTTCGGTAGGTAAGTCCTTTTCAGGTTAAACACTGGACGGGATTGAAATATCTGTCTGGAGGAGATGGCTGAGTGCCGGCGAGCATCAAAATGAAGAGTGCATCTGATATTACCAGAATCAAAAACAACACCTCTTCAGTATTTTTCCATCCTCCATGGCAGAGGTCTTACCAGGGAAAACACACAAAGCATTTTCAATACCAAGAGGATACCTGCTGGCTTTCCATCGTGCGCCGCATCGGTGAGGTTGGTTCATCTTTACATTGGTCTATTAATAGACCTGCATCATTGGTGGCCATACATAAACAATGGAATAAATGACAATAATATCAGACATGCATGGGGAAGTAAGGCAAATCAAACAATTGAGGATATAGTGATGAGGTTTGGTCTGCATCATGTGAGATAAGAGGCCTGGCTCACGTAAGCGGGCGTACAGGAAGAGAGGTTCACCGATGGCAGGTGTTTTGTGTCGCATTTTTCGCTTTCCTTTGGTGTGCAACAGGGTGATGGGGGCAGGTGACAGATGGTGGCAATGTGGGAGACAAGCTTTCTCAGAGGTTGAGATTTCTTTCCGATGTGTTAAAAAAAAAAAAAGTGAAGCGAACCACTGAGAGAACAAACTGTCGTAGCCCGAAGGGTTCACAGCAGAGTCAACTGATCCAGCCGAGCCTCGCTGCAGCAGGAACCTGCGTTTACAAGCGATGCCATCTCAATGATTCTCATTACTGTTCATCCTCTGGCCTCGGTGAAGACCTGCATCCAACGTCATGGCAACGCATGTTGAGATACTTCAGTGCCGACAGGCAGCCACAGAGAGGCATGCTGAACAATGTCATTATGCTGCTGCAGCAGCACTTACAAACGTTAAAGGAAGCCCTCTTGAGATGATACTTTATTGTGCTTTCCAATAAAGCCCTCTTGCAACATAAGTGCACCGCATTATTCCTGAAACGATTAAAGGTTGAACGGTAATCCAGCTTTTCCTCCCCACAGTAAGGTGCTGAAATCCGGCCATGCTGCGTGGATGTCAAGCCTGGAGCACAACAGTCACACAATAACCCTACTTTCCCTCTTTTAAACACGCCCACAAGCTGGCAAAAAATGAAGCAAAAGCCGAGTGAGGCAATTATGCTGTGCGTTTAAGATGTGATTGTGTTTGCGCTTGCCTAATCATCGCGCTGCTCGTGTTTCTGACGGGACCGGATGCGACGGCAGTGATGTGATCTGAGGGCATGCTTAAGAAGGACGGGGTTGTCACAGGTGATAACGCTGAGGCAGGCACTTTCCCCTGTTGTATGGCACAATAGAGAACTTGTATTTTTGGGTCTAAGGTTTCACGAATCAAACTGGTTTAGAGTTCTGCAATCCGCTCGGGAACTAGATGTCCAAAATGTAATCTTGAAGCCTGGCGCTGTCCTCTGTCTTCATCCTGGCGCTATCGGCTTCCACTGTAGCGCTTCATCGCCAGGACAACTGTGAACACAAACTTGCACTTTTTAATGCACACTTTTTGATTTTGATCGTAGGCACATTAGCTGCTCCCATGGCATCCCTGAGTAGCAGAAAGCCTCTGACATTTGTTCTTTTTTTTTTTTTTTGCTTCTTTTCTGTGAACAGCCACCTCGGTTTGCTTCCTCCCTCCCTGTCATCACAGCTTAAAATAAAGGGAGCTGAGAGCAAGCGATAAAAGAAACACACGTACACTCCTCTTGACTTTAACATGCTCGCTTAAGCCTACGCACCATTACCACATGGCGCTCTGATTTATCTCATCTCTCATCCTGCCTCTGCAGATTCCCAAATTCAATGCGCTACGTGCAAAAGCACACACACACCTACGCATACATTTACACACACACACCCATCCATGCTGTGCAGGATCCAACACAATAATCACCCACCACTGTATTTTTCTCGGATATGTTAAACATTTACATTCATCCTGATAACCCGCGCCTTTCATCCTCTCCTCTACAGTTGATCTCTCAGCAGGAGAAGACATGGAGGGCATCCAGATTGGCCTGAGATTATAGATTAAACCCCGCTGTCTTCTCTTGCTGCACTTTATTTCTGGGTTTCACTTCCACAAACCAGGAAAAATATGAGAGGGGGGGGGGGAATGCAGCAGATGCAGAAGATATTATATTACACCTTCCCTGCTTGGTGTAATATTTAATAGTCTCTCTGCTTGGTTTCTTCTCTTGTCTTTCAAATTCCACTCCACCTGTTCCCAACCGAGGCCACGCATCCGAGTACTCAACCCTCATCATCATAAGCCCTATTTTATCATAAATATAATAGGCAACTCAGGATCGTTCCCCTGACACTCTCATGCAACTCTGGATTAAATGCATTTAGATTTAAAATAGAAACACTTCCACATATTCATAAAGTGGAAGAAAAACTTTCAAGCTGCTTTTCAACACTTTAATGAAATGAACACGTATAATAACCAACAGCAAATGACATTTAACAAGGGAGAAGTTGTTTTATAATTATTTTGATATTACTGAGGCCTGGAATATGATATATTACAACAACTCTGTGTCTCCAGAGTGCATCTCACATAACATATAGGCTCATATGTTAATCTACGCAGCTGTCAGCACTGGCTCCACGCAGACGCTTCAACACACTCCTTTTCTTTTTTAACTGTAACTAATAGGTGCAAAAAGCAATAAAATGATTTTCATCTCGATTCTTATTTAAAATGTGATTATTTATTTTTTCTATTTTAACAACCCCTTGAATTAAAATTAAGACAATTTTATCTTTCGATATTCAGCTGGATTTAGACTGATACTTGTTTTAAATAGGTAATAATGAAAAATAATAAAAATTTATACCTGCAGAGCTATAGTTACAGCGGGTAGGTGTTAAACAAGCTAAATGTGAACATGCTTTTTATTCTCTGGTTATCTCGGTGATCTTTAACCATGATCCTAAATCACTCGCTCAGATGAAAGAAACAGCCACATCTTTTCCTTATTCCTCTTCATTCCTGTAATTTAAACCCTTATATCTTCATGGGAAAACCAAAAATCTCACGTACAGAGTAGCAACGTTTAACATCAAGCAAGCTGGATGTCATTTGTAAAAATGGGTGGAATTTTAAATATTGTATGAGAAGTTATTCAACACCAGCGCTCTTTGAAGTTTCTGATTTACTTCACAACTAATGAAGAGCCAGATCACAGAAACAAGCTATTCTTCCTTCCTCTTTGGTGTGTCTGAAGGCGCCCCGCTCACGAGACAAACTTGCGTAAGTCTCTGCAGCATTCCTCTCCCGCCTCGCCACATTCAGCTGTAGGGGCAGACATTTATTTTCCTGTTTGCCGAGGGGTTTAGGAAACACGTACTCTCTGGATTCTGTTGCTCTCTTATTTATACTAGTGTGCCAGAAGCCCTTGCACTAATTCAGCTGGTTCCAGTGTTTCTGGGCAGGGAGTATCTTCAGTTTTGGTTGAACATCCATTACTAAAGATTGCCGTCCTTGAGGTTTCAAACTGTTTACACAGAGGACTACACTCATCACAAGCCGTGTCTTTCTTCTTCCCTCTGGAGTTCTTCACAGGTTTCAGAGACCTTCCTTAAATTGTGAAAAAACTTTTCATAAAGATACAAAATGAGAACTTGATTGATTAATATGAAAATAAAAAGTGTTGCATTGCTTTCAGACGCACATTAGAAAAACTAAGCTCTGTTTGACATCCCAAACAGTCACAGCAGCACATTCATCTGTTCAGGATGGGGAAGCAGCACAACATGGTTGTAAAAAAAAAAATGATGCAGCACTAATAAGTAAAACTGACATATTTCCTCTCCAATTACTCAGGTAAAAAAAAAAGGAATCCTCATTTTGAATTGTGGCTCAGAAATCGTGTTTTAATTGATGGGATAACCAGGCATGAAGAAAATGACACGGAAACTTTTAATTAAGTCTACCCTGTAATTAAAAAAAGTGAAAAAGACACTTCATTGGCAGCTGGAAGCCTGTCTGTATGTAAAAGGGCGTTAGGTCACTCGCAACCCACTTGATTACTGCCGCATTTGAAACTCATGGTTGCTCTCGTCATTTCACATTAATCAACTTGTTCTCTTTATGAACAAAAAGATGAACGATTCAGCGACATATAAATTGAAAGTCTTTGTCCCTTTCGAATCGATGGGTAATTAAATGATCAGATGTCCTATGAATGCATTTGAACAGGTTCAAAACCCAGGATGAATATGCACAGACTTTGAAGAAAAGGCCTGTTTGTAATATTTTAGACTGGTGCTTTGCAGGCGAAAGCCTTAATTATAATCAAGACAGGGTGGCAACAGCATGCACGGTCGCTGTCTCAAATGCATGATGGCTTTTTACAAACCCCTGATTACAATGGCCTTATGCCACCCGCAGTTTTTCCCCCCCTTATTTGGTGAAAAACAGTTTGGACAGAAACGAGAAGAAATCGATTCTCATGGCGCTGAGCAAATGCTATAAGTTCTTTACAATTCCTCTGACTTTCTTCTGTAAGACTCTGGCCTAGTTGGGGAAGGAAGATTAGTAGATGACACAACATCCCACATGGACTTAGAGTGCTTTTTCCTCCCTGTTGCAGTGCCCACAACTCGCTAATTGTCTTTGCATCCAGACTCTTAAGGGAAACAGGAGCAAAAACCCTCTCCGGGCCATTGCTCTATTTGTCCCAACTTTCAATCGGATAAAGGAATAATGTTCTGAGCAGCCTCAATCGTCGGGCTTAAGCGAGGCTGATTGAGGGCCTGGTGGCTTAACAGATGAGTCTGCCGAGTGCCAGCAAGCTGTTTTTCATTTTGCTAAATCCGTTCTGTTTCGTGTAAACATTCTCACTATAATAATGCTCGTGCTGAAAATCAGAATTAATCAATTTCTTTAATCATGGTCAAAAGTAGCAGTGAAGGAGTACATTCCTATTCCAGGATAATGGACCCAACCTCCTTTATATTACCTGCATGAGATCCTTTTCTAATATAACTTTAAGCTGATGAATTGACTGTCAGAAAACTGTTTTACTCACGATGCCTTCAGGTGACATGAGGGAAAAGAAATATGAATGAATTACAACTCAAGCTGTTGATAAGACTGAGGCATGAAGGATCTTGCCACACTTCTATCAAAGGAATTCTTGTAAAAAATGTGGAAGGTTTTAATATTAAGTAATTATGGACATGTAAAATATGCTACTGGCATGAAACACAGGTGGAATCTTAAAACACTGGAACTGCTGGAGTCTTTTTAAGGAACAAACAAAAACCAGAACATTAATAAATGAAATGATCTCAAAGGCAAAACGTGACAAGAATAAACACAAAGACAGAAATTCACTCATCAAGCGCAATCCTGTTTGAGCAACTCAACTATGAGATCAACAAAAAAAACAAAAAACGACAAAGCCTTAATTTACATGACATTTTTGCCATCTTCCATCTGTTTTCTTCTTATCCGGGGTCGGATCATGCGGCAGCAGGCAGAGCCATGGTGCCAAAAGTAACATTGTAAAGAGTGAAGTATATTTGCAAGAGTTCAGAGGTGAAGCATTTTATGGAGCAATAGCGTAGTAATTTGTGTTTATCAAGTAAAATAATGAAATTTGTTTTTACAGGCAGGGTCTTGTTATTTTAATCAAGATGAATACCATTAAACTACGTACATTTGGCTTTTGTCATAGTTGATTAAACAGGAATGTTTCACTGGAGCTACAGAGCTAACTTTTAGCCCTGTAATTCAAAACATAGGAACGGATATAGCTTCCCTAGCCTCGTTTTCAACACGCTACGGTGACACATACAGGCCTTCTATTAGCATTCCAGTAACATGTTGGAGTAGCAAAATCTAAAGAACAAGCTGGCAGAGAGTCCAGGGTCCGACCATTTTAAATGGGAATGGTTTATTCCCTCACTGCCCCGCTAATAGGAATAGACACAAATGATTATAGACACTTTCGAGCAGCTCCTATTGCCTGAATCGGATTGACAGGCCCGTCTCTGACCTGGTCTTGACACCTCTTGCTGGTTCTACAAACGTCTCCTTCCAGCATCCATCAAGTCCCATCTCCATCAGCCACACACTCAGGGCAATCTCTCCCGGCCCGCTCCACCCCGGCACCCAATCGCTGTCATCCGCTTAATGCTTGTTCACAGACCGACGTGAGGCTTCGCCTGCTCACGTCGGTCTGTTCTCGTTTAGCACCGTGCAGCTGCCACAGAACGCCTCGATCAGCACTGTCTGCAATTACAGAATAGATTAAGCAGACTGTCGAGACGCCTTTTTCCTATTATCTTTGGGTCAGTGGTGATATATGTTGCACGTGTACAAATGCACATGTGCTCGTCTCTCTTTCCCTCTCACACTATCTTCTTCCCTTTCCTTCCTGTCTGCCTGTACCTCTTGCTCCCTCTCTCTCTCCCCTTCTCTCTCTCTCCACATGCTAAGAGCTCATCGTTTCTGGAAAGCAGGGCCCCCCTGACCCAAAGTCGACAATACCAGATGTCTATACAAACTAAGCGAGAGGAAGTCCCGGCGACATGATATACGGAGATGAAAGGGAAGATGGTGTTTGATAGCCTGGGCACTGGGCTGCTGAAATAAACAATGGGATGGAGGGCTGAGCTATAAAAACATGTTTGCCTTTTCTCAGAGGATTTTCCTCACAAAGCAAATCATTTCACCAGTGGTTGTTTCATATATGGTTACATGGCGCGGTCACAGCCGGGATCCCAGCGTGCACTCAGCATACACACCGACTGCAACAATGTCAAGCTGTTCACCAACTCCCTGGGGTTAGGAGAGTAGAGAACGGCGCCATTAATCACATGTTCTATTATAGAATTAAAAGCATCCAACGACATGCAGCTAAAGATACAACACAACATAAATATGTAGTGCAAGATTCAATGACAAATAACCCATGTGAGCCTGGTGTGCAGCACCAAGGCAGGAGAGGTCAGCTTGCAGTAAGACACGGAGCTGGATTTAGCCGAAAGCGTTGACATGCCAAAAACCCTCCAGTGGCCACAAGACCCTCCTGCCCGCTTCTCCTCAAACCGGACCCAGCAAGCCATGCCGTTCCAGTAATTGAGTGAGTAATGGACTTATTCCGCTGAGTGGGTTTCTGGATGTACTAAATATTCGGATGTAAATCCTATGGCAAATGGCAGATTAGGGTGGGGTGGGGGGGGGGGGGGGGGGGGGGTGTAAACAAAAGAAAGAATAAGTACAAAAGAAAATCCGCTCTTTGATTATTCCAAGTAAATTCTACTGAGGCATCGGCTTGAGCTCCTTCCATCCTTCTCCTGCTTGAATCGTAGAAATCCGCTGTTCTCCGCAGCTTTTTGGTTCGTCCAACGGCGCTCACGCCTTCGTATATCCCATACCCACCACATTGTTTGTCAACCCCACTCACACTCAGCGTCCTCCACACCCCCTTGCATTCCACCAGTGGGATACATTGATCGGACTAATCCTTTTTCTCCAAACACCCCATGCAGCCTCGCTCCTCTAACAATTAGCTTTTACAATAAACCTATTACCCATAAATCCACCCGAGGTTCCATAGCCTGCCTGTGATTTCTTGTGCTTCTCCATCACCATTAACCACCAAGTCTGTGCATGAAAGCTTCCCACACTTTGTGCTGATTGTGCTCCATTTGCCTCGTCATCACAATGTCTGTCTCGACTCCTTCATCGCAATGTGATTCAATTATTCTATTATTGTCATTTCCAACTCAACCTCTTCTTCGCCTCCTCCCATCCCGACTTGCCCTGGGACCACCCTAGTTAAACAGCGGGGGGGGGGGGGGGGCTGTTAACCCATACACGCCACCGTAGGAAACGGCAGATTTAAATAACCCCTTTTCTCGCAACGCACCATTTTGTCAAGATCCCCTCTCAACTAGCGGCGCACGGCCAGACAAGCCATTGAGAAAATACGCAGCGTCAAGTCAAAACAAACACATGCAAAGCAAAGCTGCAGGAATTGCTCAGCAGGCCGCCAAGCGAAATATTTTTCAGCCGCCTTGTCATGCTGATGCTACAATGGAGATGGTAGCAGTGATCTCATTTGCTAAATATTGTTTTTCCCATGCAGCAGTATGGGATCATTTCTCCCGATCCTACACACAGAAACAGGGTGCATTCTTAGCACCAGACCTATAAATTCATGTTTTTGTGGGAGCCTATTGCTAGGGGCTGAAAATCGGGAGGGAGGGAAAGGGGGGCCGGTGGCCAGCGGCCAATTAAAATACAGATGTCTGACTGTCGGTGTAATTCCATTCAGCCATGATTTACATTTAGAACAGTCACCCAAGACCTGCCACTCCACGCTTGCACAGGAAATCAAAGCTGACTCCAACCTAATGAGAAAAGTGAACCTCCCGAACTTTTACGAGGCTCTCGTCTAAAAAGTAGCCTTGCAACTCCGACCATAATATGAAAGCCCTTTCGGCTAATCACCCATTGACAGGGTAGACCGGGGCATTATGAGCTCAGCAACCAATTTTGCTTTCGGCTGCCGGCGTGAAAAATGTCTGTCGAGAAAATCGCCCTTTGTTCAAACTTGCGTTCGGCAGATTCTCCGAAGGATGATACCCTGCCAAATAGTTCACCTCGTTTGGAGGAAGATGCGCCGGACTGGACTTACAAATGGATAAATGGTTTTATGATTTGTGCAAAACCAAAATATTCCCTTGATAATTTTTCTTTTTATAGAAAAGTACAGTATTAGCATGTGATCCGCATTGGATGGAGACGTAGCATAGGATGGGCAAGCTCGCTTTCTGCATGCTGACCAAGGATTTTCTAAAAATCATATTATTATTACATTACATACATCTTTGTCAACTGCTTTTACCTCGCATCTATAGATTAACAAAATATCTCCACTGGAGCATCAATGAAATCAAGGCACCGGTGTGAGCCTCTGGTGGGATCATGTCCTGACCCGAACAGCAAGCTCCATCAGCACTGATCCCTTGGACATCCGGAGCCGATATTCGTGCCTACGTTCAAGAACTATATTTTTATATTATATTTTTTGGATTTATTAGTTTCTGCATGAAATGAAACCCTGTCAAACAGAGGACTGTCATTTTTAGACTTTGGTGTTGACATGAATATAAACTGAAACATATACTTTTGAGCTGCTGGATGGAATTACAGAGCCACGCTCGCTTTCAGCGCACTTTCTATTTGCATCCTTCCACCATTCATTTTTCAAGGTCGTCAGTAACAGACATTTTGTTTAATCGGAAAATTATAACAAGAATATTTAGGGCTCCGTTTGCAACTCGGAAAAATTGAGTTCCTCCTTTACACGGCTCTTATAGGTCCAAGAGCATTGATTCGGTCTGAAAAAGGCCACGTAAAGCACGGCGAGAGCAGATTGTGCTGTCAATAACAGTAATCCTGTTTATGGAAGGGAAGAGAATATACTCCGTCCATGGCAGTAACTCACAACTGTCTTCACTGTCTGTCCGGCGCTTTATACCAGTACTTTGCTGTAATATCCTTGTCCAACGAATACCTCAAAAATGATTTCACAGCTAAAGCAGTCTTATCATGTGCTCCCAGCCTCCTGTGTAAATCAGCCCTGGCTTTTGATTCCTACTTTATGAGGAAAGGTCAGTACAGCAGTGATTTATAATAGGCTCTCCTGTACATTCAAGAAGGCAATCCATCAGCAGAAAAACAGAGAGCTATGTAATAAACATTTGCCCCCTCAAGAGTCTTTGAGTGAGTACACAGGAGCCGTATTTTTAAGAATGAGAAAAATATTTGAAATAGAAAAAACTCCCTCAGAAACACAGGAAAGCAGGTGAAGCCGAGTATCAGTTTTGAAGACAGAAAACAAATAGTCGAGCGACTGTTGTCGGAGGCACTGCTTGGTTCTGGACATATCTTCATTCATTTTAGAAGATCCTCTTATCAACATCGGAAGTCCGAAAGGCGATGTCTTCGCGGTGCCATCGGCGTTCGCGTTGCCAGCCATTCTCCTGCGGCTCATCCAGCTGTAATAAACAGGATGCGTCCCTTGGACAATGCAGCCAGGAAGGAGCCTCTCGTCCTCATCCTTGACTCTAAGGGGGTATGTCAGAGGCGCGGGTCAAAAGAATGTTCTGCTTTTCATGGTCAAGATGTGCAAGTTGTGCAAAAAAAAACCCCCAAAAAAAACCCAGAGGAAACACACAATGCCGTTGGAATTCTGGGCTGGCTTTCAGACAATACCTCTGACCTAACCCCTGGTGTAAACCATCTGGGCCTTTGTCTTAACGTGGAGAACAAAGAAGGGAGACTAGACGCTGTATTTCTTCACAGACAGAGAAGGGAAGCTGAATTTGCTTGCCAAGGCACTGCACTTATAAATTGGGAAACCAGAAAAAAAGTAAAAAGTTGTGGAGCTTTTTCCAAGCCTCTTCACTGCAGACATGGAGAAATGACCTCTTGGAACATTTACCCTCTGTTGCACATTCCTGCATGTGGGCGGCTTGTGGGATTAATGCAAACGGGTGACCTGTCTTATTGATCAAAGGGGCGAGCGCCTTCGTTGCGGAAAGCCAATCTTCCAACATAATAAGACCCTTCAGATGGAAGAACCGAGGCCCGTGTTGGCGCTGAGTCCCACATCTGTGCCTCCGAGCACCGGCCCCCGTTCCCACTTTTTTTTTTGCTGTCCCTGTGCCATGTCACAAGACGTGGGCGATAGAAAGACAGACATTGACAGCGGTGAGAAAGGGCGGGATGGAGGCACGCCTCGTCTTTAATAGACCAAACATGATCTTTGCCTGTTAAAGAAAACATTATTGTAGTGAATGGAAGAACATGGTTACGCAGGAGGCAACGGGTGAGCACGGTGCCAGTTGGGTCCTGCAGAGCCATCACTCTGATTTGGTTTCAGGGATGGCTGCAGAAAAGTGAAAACAAATGTGCGGATTACTTTGGTCACCGCCCCTTCTCTTGTTCTGCTTTTCTGAGCTCTTCCTGCTGATTTTATTGCATTAAACGTTCCCTTACTGCTCTTGAAAGTGGAAACTTGCCTACCTCATCTCACCAGCGGCAACAGGGATGCGCCAGAACACACACTTCACCGTAAACAAGTACACAAAGCCTGATTCTCATGCCCGTCAAAGTCAGGCAGCGCGTACAAACAGAATAACCATGGAAACAGAGTCGTTCTCCTCCCTCTCCGGACTTAATGGGATGTTTGCGAGTGTAATTAAACTATATGTTTAATTGTTTACATTCAATACGATGTATTTCTATGCATTAAACATGACTGTCGACTGACATAAGGAAAGTCAGGAAAAAAGCCTCTATGGGTTCCGTCAGAGCTTCTTCCAGTTATAACACATTTATACATCAATAGAAACTTTCCTAATACAATACTTATGAAAGACACACACACTTAAGTACACACATAATCTACACTAAGCTGACTCAGCAGGGTGGTGACGCAGTCTTCAAGGCATGGGCACATGTGCGAGAGGAGCCGAGTGGCGAGCAGCGGGCTGACGTCATCCCCTGGGCACTAATGATTGGGTGACCTCTTCCTGTTGGCGATGCTGCACTGTGCACGGCTGTTTCCTCACTCAGCCTCCTGTGTGTGTGTGTGTGTGTGTGTGTGTAGGTGTGCGTGTGTGTGTGAGACGACTGCTCCGACTTCAACGACGGCACTAAACTTGCGGTTGGGCTTGGGAAAAACCTGACACAGCTGAAACAAGACAGTGTCCCGCATATGACTGCATCAGTGTCCCCCCCCCCCGCAATCTGAATTCAATTAACGGACAACCAACACACTCGTTGATTCGCACTAGAGTGTGAGAGTGTGTCTTGAAACGGCCAAAGAGAAACACATCTCGTCCTTTTCCCTGCTTTTCATTGAGAATTTTCCTGCATCCTTTACAAGGCTCACTGAGAAGAGTACAACCTTTGTTTTACTCCCACAGGGTCACCAGAGTAGAAGAAAGTCTCATTCTTTGCCCAGTTTTGGATGTTTCTGTTCTTTCGCCGCCTGTTGATGCGAGGGCATGGCTACCACACGTAGAAGACGAGGCAGTGACAGCCGGGGCTCGACTGTGCTGCTGCCGGCGATGGTAATGTGAACCAAATGAGCCTCACAGGCAATGGCGAGCGGCCCCCGAGACAGAACCCATCCTATGAAAAGGGTGTTGAAACATACGGTAATTGCTTTCAGTGTCGTTTGGCAGGAGTGCACCTCCCGACTTCAGGGGCTTTTTATAGGCGGCGTAATTCTCCATTATTCTGCCAACGTACACTTCAAATAAGAGGGGATAGGATGGGGGGGGGGGGGGGGGGGGGGTCTGAGGCAATGGCACACACGCTTCAAAACTTGAGACGTGATAAAACCAAACGGGGGGGAAAAAAACTTGGAATGGAAATAATGAATGTAGGCATTTCGACACGGCGCAGGAGAAGCGTCGACACTCAGGGCTGAAGCTACTTTAAGTTTGATTTTTTCTCCCACTCCCAATCACGCTTAAAGGTGTGGGAGCTGTGTGTATGACAGTTTTACTGAATAGCAGCAAAGATAAGAATAAAACCTCATATAGAAAAAAAAAAACAGCAAACATGGCCGGCTCCCGCCTCCCAGCGTTAAATTATTAAAGGCCTGCAGGGAATCAGCAGCTGGGGAGTCGAGCTGCTCATCTCCATATCTCCAGCACACATTGAGGAATTCCTTTGCCGACTGTCTCCTGACGGAGTGAGTGTCAGTCTGTTTTTCATGCCAAACTGAATTGTGGTGCGATTTTGTCACAAAATGCCTGCCATGAATCTCCGAGGTGGACCGACAGCTCGCTGACGGACAAAGTGCTTCCGCTCCCGTCTCACCTCCGCCGTCACGTTCTCAGATGCCACGGCTCGCAGGGACCACCTTTATGGTTCCAATCATAAAGCAATCAGCCTCAGAATTATGTCAGTGGTTCGCACTTTATCTCAGGACAGCTTGAAAGAGAACGTCTCGCCGCACGTCATAACTTACTGACTGGGCCCTGTGCAATGTCACCGTGTGTCCCTGTGTGGGAGGTTTTCCTTCGGGGCGGCTGGGTCCGTGTGCTGAGGCAGAGGATGTGACTTCAAACAGGCCATTTTGATGTCTGGGACTTTATGTGCACGTTATCACTTCTCCTTTCCCCTTCTTTTTTGTTTTCTGACCAGGAGACTCCTCGAGTGTCTGGTTGCACCGAAATGGCGCTGCAGAATTTATGTCTTCTTTCTTGTTTTTCAAGAATGACAACAGAGGCAGAGGAGGAGGATTGTCTGGGAGCTTTCTCTGGGGATGGGGTCAGGGCTGAGTGAAGTACACCTCCTATTAAAACACAGGATCGGAGCCAAGAGGCAGGAAGAAACTCTACAATGACACATTCATCACTTGTTTTTATGAAGTAGTATCGATAATGAGCCAGACTGGCCTTGTTGAGGGATGAACCAAAAAACATATAACGACATTGTTTTATTTATCACCTACATGCAGTATTTATTATTGGAGTCAATTGAATAAAATCAAGAGAATTGCATGCAAATGTTTGTCGTGAGCCGACTTTGTCGTCAGTCGGCCCATGTTAAATTACCGTAAGTATATTATGCTGCATCACGATACTGAAAATATCAGAGTAGGAATAAACAATTTCCTCTCGGGAGACGTGAGACAGCAGAAACTGTCCAACACTTGATTCGCTCGCTCGATTTCCAGTATGCCGTAAAAAAATGTCATAAACAGACAAAAAAATAACAACAGACCAGTGAGGTCGTAAAGTCGAACTGTCGCGAGTCAAATAGGTTGTAAAGTCGACAACCCCTGTAATCAGAATTCATTACAAATATAGCAATGAAATAATCAACCAACAAATGTTTTTTTTTTATTTTCTCCTTTGGGCTTCATAGATTTTATTATAACAGTTAAGTCATTTTACTGACCAAATGATTTGAGTATTATTTACAACAGTAAGGAATGTAGCCTACACGTAGTATTAAAACCAACCCTGCAAGAATGGTCAGGAATCCTGACACGGCCCTTGATAGAACCCCCCCCCCCCACCCACCCACTATGAGCACTTCTACCGGTACTCAAGTCAAATGGGTCGAGAGACCCAGGGAAGGTTCAAGAGCAAATATCTTGGAGATTTAGAATTTGGAGAGTTGAAAAATGAGAACATTCTTCGCATAATAAAATGCGAGTCCGTCGAGTCCCCACGGCCTGCAGCCGAGTTAAATCGAAGACGGGTGTGAACTTCCCATCCAGATGCCTCCGCTTTACAGTATCCTGTGTCCCTTTTTCTTAATTGCCAGACACATGAGTGGAAGTGACGAAACCTAAGAACAGCTTTTAAATCTTTGTGCGATGATTGCGCAGCGGTTGACTGGTTTTCACGCGGCTGTTTAAAGGCTTCCAAAGTAGCCTGAAAATGTACGAAAAGCAGTGCGAGAAGAGTGGAAAAGTGGAACAGTGTTTGTCAGAGAGATCGGTTTAACATAAACAGGGTGAGAGGCGAGTAAAGCGGCTGCTCACAAATGATTTGGCTGCTGGCGGCGGAAAAGTAAGGTTGACCAGAGCGATCAAAAGCAAAGGTTCTCGGTGTTGGGGCGGCGAGCCAGGGAAAGCGAATCTCCCGGGCTCGCAGGATTTGACACTGATCCAGGTAAGAAGATGGCAAACTTTCAAAGCAATCCAAACAGCGGTTAAACACGAGACGAACGACGCTGTTTAAACTCAACCTTCCTGACAGCTCGTGGAAGAGATGACTCACTTCAGCTGGTTGTTCAGCCACTATTTTGTTTTTTCCCTTTCTTAATTACATGCTTTTATTTTCTGAGTTCAAACAGCAGAAAAAGACTGAACTTTTTTTTTTTTTTTAAATACAATGATTTCATGTCTCCATCATAAATGTGAGGCTGCAGGTTCATAAAAGCCTGACAAGCCCGTGTCTCCCAACAGTTCCCACAACTTCCATCCCAGCTTTGCTATCTTCTCTGCAGTTTATTACTCCCAGATGCTATAAAGCTCTGCAGGCCCGTTACCACCCAAGGTGACAATTAAAATCACCCAACGGCTCCATTTGCTGTGACAGACAGTCAGATCTCACCTACAATATCGTCTGCATTCCCCTATCAGGGCTCATCCCTGACAGCTTCTTCGGGGGCCATCTCCTTTTCACATGCACATTTTCCATGCGTGTCGTGCGTTCTGTTATTGCCCCTGTTTTTTTTGGACAAATGACACGTCTGCCTTTGTTTCTCCCATTTGCAACAATCTATGGATGTTTATGTACATTGGCGCGCCTACAAAGTGCTCTGAGATTGAAAGAGCCGGAGTCGGCCTGCAAATGTGCACGTGGGAGAGTTTCTGTGCGAGTGTGTATTGCATTCTGTTTCCTGTCAGGGTCTGCAGCTCCATGGAAGCAGCGTCCATCAGGCAGGCAGGCAGGCACTGCTGAGGGCTTTTTTAATGTTGGTTCAGGCCCGCAGGGAGGGCGCACTCGGGCGTCCTTAATCACAGCACAAATGCCTTTATTCATCTTCAGAACAGTGCAATTAATTTTTGCACCGGTGTCAGAACCTTTGGGGAAATCTGACCCGTTATTGCCTCTCAGAGCCGTGCATGTTCTTTCTCTCGCCTCCGAGTGCCAGACAGGCGTTCAAAACAAATTTCAAGGCTAATATTGTATTCGTATTCACGGCTTCAAGAGGGAGACTAACGTTTCTTTGTTTAATACAGCCAACACACAGAGCTATGTGTCTTTATTATGCAGAGAAAGCAGAAACCAACATTAAACTGCTGCTGATATTAAGCTCTGTGTATTGGCACCTAAGCAGATTGTCTAGTTGATAAAGTTGACTAATTGTTCTTCTGCTAGCATTCCACTAACAGTCCCAATATGCTGTTGCTAATGAAGATGTAAATCTCCAAAAAGTAGATGCCAGTAATTCTCTCAAACAGCTGGGTATTGTAGTTTTTAGCAGAGGGCACTTCTACATGCTGCATTTTCAAACTTAATGCACATGTTACTGCAGCAAAATAAATAAATAAAACTAATAAACACAAACAGACAATGGCTTCTCATTGGGTTCTTTTAGAATCATCTGTTTCTGTAACTCTTCATTCTCATCACAAAACACATCACATTTTTTTTTTTTTACATTTAGAAAGGGTGGGAATGTGAAATGCTAAAACATGCTAATAGTTCAGTATTGAATTCATATGTTCCAGTGAAACTGTCATTAACTCATTCCTAATTGCGCAAGCGTGTAACAATTGCTGATGTACAAACTGTTATTTTAATGTTATGAAAAAATACTATAAAACAAACAGTCGGTGATTAGCCCGACATTTTATTTGGACATATTTCAAATTCGTCTTTCAACATGATCACCCAACGTCATAACTCTGCACTGCTGAAGTGCTGCAAAGAAAACATAATGATTATCAGCTGTCTTGTTATAACACATTTATACTGAGGCCTTTAATGTTTAGTCGGAAACAAACACACAATAAAATAAGATGATTAAAGGAACCGAACACGGCTCGCTTTTTAAAAGAATTCCAGTCATTTCGAGTTTGTCGGCAAACACTCTACTCACGGCATCATAAAACACGGTCAACTTCCCTCCCTGAAACCCCCCCATCCACTTTGCTGTTTCTCTAAAATGCAATGTCTGGTATGAAATATCTCAGAGTCAAGAGGCCATTTCTGGATACAATTAAGCAAAATATTCCGAAACTTGCGAGATTTTGCGACGCTGCTCGCGTGATTGTCTGGCCGAGCAGAGGAGGAGATTCTGATATACAATCTCTTTCTGGACCCGTGAGCTTGCCGCTCTGTTTCTCAGGATGAATCATGACATGGATTGATTTGAACCTGAAAGAAACCAGATGCAACCACAGCAGTTATGAGTAACTGGGAGTATTAGCAAGCCCAGATTTCAGGCCATATGGCTTCAATAACTGCCATAATCACGGCTTCTCTTTAAATGAAAGTGGTTCGCGAGGGTCGCACAAGGTTATTAAATATTGACATGTTATTTATAGAACACGGTATGTAAGAATCTCCGTGCTAATGGACATGGGCCATGGTTGCTACGATTTAAACAATGCAGAGAAGCTGTGCCAACAAATATTTTAGTGGTGTATAATTAATTAGATATTTTGTCCTCCCATTTATTCCAGCGCAGCATTTGTGTGGCTTCTGGAAGACATTAACAAGCGCTGGGTTTTTTGTTGTTGAATCAACCCTGCAGGAGGAATGACTCATTAATGTAAAATATTGTTGCCATTTAATACAAATAGCTAGAATAGGTCCTTAAATGAAGCCAAAGAGCTCATGACAAGCTAGCATGATTTCTCGTTAATATTAGGTGAATTTGCTGCACTAAATTGCCCATGATTGTCTGTCTGTGTGTGGCCTAGCGATTAACTGGTGGATTGTCCAAGGGGGGCGCCTCTCACCCGTTGACTACTGGGATAGGAAGATGAATGAATGAATGTTAGCGAAGCAAAGTCATTGGTGCATCTTCATAAAATAAACCAGGGTTGCAGACCCTTTTGTACAAAAGCGATTGTGTCTCTTACTGAGTCAATATTGAATTTAATTTACCCGGTATTTTAACACTAATGAGACAGAAAGAAAATATTGTCTTTATGCTCATTGGTTCTCTGTCTGCTTGTTCTGTCGTTGTTCACGCTTTCAGGTAAACCAATCAGATTTTCCAACGATTTTCCAACCACTGCCGTTTCAGTGTGAAATTGGCTTCACCCTCCTCCACTCACTTCCCTTTCATATGTGCTGCCCAGGTTGAGCTGATCATAGTCCAGAACCCTTTTCTTTCTTCATCCCATCATCACCAGACTCCATCTGGGGTTTCCCTACAGCTTCACCACAGCCTTAAATTATGACCAGATCATGATGAGTTTAACAACACTCGAATTATAATCACTAGAGCAGTGTTTCCTAACCTGGGTTCGATCGAACCATAGGGATTCAGCGAGTTGGTCTCAGGGGTTCGGCGGAGCCTCCGGCTCATCGTATCAATTCGTGATGACACACCACACTTGGCCATCGCTGGCTGCTCAGTATTCAACGTGTGATTGTCGTGGTAGTACGTCGTGTGATTTAATTCTTAATATTTTAATCCATACTAACTATGTCGAGCAAAAAAAGAAAGTAAATTGAGCTTAAACACTTTGAAAATAAATATTTCTCATTAAAATGTACGTTTTATACGTTTCACTGAACTAGTTGTTTGGCTATGATGAGCATAAAGTAAATTCCAAGTGAACCTGAGCTCAGGATGTTTAATGCTTTCAGCAGCGTTTGACGTACTTCATCAGGTCTGTGTCGGAACCAGCAGTTGGTTTAGAGCCGACAGGATAAATATTAACGAGTGGGGAAGAGAAAAAAAACCTCTCATCAGCCAGTGAGTCCCAGAGGACGAGTGGTGAGAGCGCCCTGTGTGTGTGCGTGGATGTTACTGGGATGTGTGAGCATCTGTATATGCATGCACAAGCGTGTGTGTGCATGCTGTTTATTAATGCGTGCGTGTCTTTGCCAAACATCTGGCCTCACCTCCGTTTTTGCAAATCTACACAGTACACACAGGTCAATGCACCGACTGCCAAATAACTCATTTGGAGGGGGTTAGAGGAAGTAGCGGCATATGTTCTCGAGAGCTAATCATTATTTATCTTCATGTTTTTTCCTTCCTCTGTCTTTACCCAAATTCCCTCAATTGCCCAACCTGATATTCACATTGCGATTGAAGGCGACTAGGCATTTAGGCCCGGACCCGCGGCGTTCCGATTTACAGCGTGAGGCCTGTAAATGACACTTTTTTGGCACGAATCCCATTCTTTCCCTCATCTCTTTCTAATTGTGCAGTGCTACATAGTTTAAATTGCTCCATAAAATGTAAAAAGTAAGGGTGCAGAACCCAATTAGCGCTGGAGCAAAGACGAGGAATGCTGTTTCTGCTCAATAGAGTCAGTTATAACTGGACAGAGGGGTGGGGGTGGGGGTGTGGGTGTGAGCGTGCGGTAGAAGTGAAATGAGCCACGCGGGACTCATCGCCACCTGATAGGACAAACTCACACCACCAGTGTCCATGCCGTATTTTCATGGGGCATTAGAGGCTGGTATTTAATTGCAAGCAGATTTTTTAAATTAACATACATTTGGCATTTAGTTCAATAGATCAGTTAAAAGCGGGTTTTTCGATTGGAATTTTTGCGTCAGTAGAAACTTGATAAGTTAATCGCTAAAGTCGAGTTTTGCCACATAACATGGAGAAAGAAGGATTAAAAAGAAAGGCAGACAAGATTTAAAAAGACTCTCAGGTTAACCAAGATTATTTGGAAGAAAATGAAATTGCAACTCAGACTTTCTGTGTCTAACATCTGTGACGGCTTTCTGACAGACTTCCTCCTTCGTTAATCTTTGATCTACCAAACATTCTGCAGTGATTTTCAGATATTTTGGGCATGCATGTGGCCGATTACTTGTGTACATGGACAACGAGGGAGACAAGCGAAGGAGGGAGACTACATATGGTTTCACATACTTTCACTTTTACCTCCAAATAAAGTGAAACTTCTTGCTGTTGACTTGGTGTTACTTTTGGGATTTCTTAATTAAGTGGTAAAACGTACTATAAATAGCTTTATGCCACTTGGGTTCAGCAAAATATGGCAGTGATTAAAATATCTTATGAAAAAGAAAAATGAAGGAGTTGCCCATTAAAGTGTTCAGCAGAAAGAGAACTGCTTCAGCATTCACACGATGGGCTTCTTGGCACCAGATGAATAAACACCCTCTCCAGTTGGTTTGGTCTCCACCAGCTTGCAACGCTCTTTAGCGTCTAAATTCATCATCGTGTTCACTTGCCAGCTCGCTGTCTGCCTTTTGTGCAAAGCAAGTAGCATCCAGTGGGTTTAGTTGCGTAATCACTCACTTGCTTGGATTTGCTGTGATGGTCAAGAGTTGAGGTAGCGGTCAAGAACCAAGAGAACCACAACCGCCGATGTGACTATGCTGAAGCTCCCCGTCAAGCTATAAACAACAATTCATCAAATGTAGGCAGAGATTTGCTAACCTGAACATAATGCTAAATATTCTTAAGACACAATGCAATATGCCGTGATTGATCTGCTAACTGAAATATGGACAGAATATTGCTTGCTTCATGCCCTCTTGGAAAAAGGACTCTCCAGCACATTTAGCGCACACCTGTTCCAATCATTGCCGCCATCATGTTCTTGGCGTCCCGACCGGCAGCCAGGTGAGTTAGCCATTCTCAGGTGGCGCATGGTGAAGGAGCTGCTCCAGCTATTGATTTCCACTCTTCAGTAACTCATGCTTCTCCAAACCTTGACTCCATATTAAGAGGAGTTTAACCCGTTTGTGGTGGAGAAGGGAACGAAGCATCAACAACTGATTTGGCACGAATGATTAAAGCTCAAGATTTCAATGAGGCATTCAGGCGCTTTTGAGTTGACTGTGTCATTCATTTATCAATAACCTCTCTCTCGCTCTCGCTCTCTTTATCTCTGCAGCAATGCAGATTACTTTTTTGTTATACATTTTTAAGTTTAAGATCATCGCCTTGGCATTGGAACAGAAATTTAACCTGCAATGTTTTAATGTTAGACTTCGTTCATTTAAACTGTCAAAATTGCTTTAAATTCAAATTTACTAGCAATTTCCACTTTATGAAACTGCATGACCCTGAACTCACTCATAAAACAATATTGATGAATCTCAGGTCCTTTCATATTAAATTAAAGGAATAAATAAAATGAATATCACCTGTATCTTAAGGCGCTCTGAGCGACACTACATTTCCTGTTTATGTGCGAGAGAGACGGGAGCGGGTCAGTTGTGTTAATCATGTCCCTTTCTTTTCTTTTTTTGATCTTCATTTCACGCCTTTCTTTTCACTGCCATTCCATTCCCAGGTCAACAGCACTATTGATTTACACCCATCACCTAATCACTTAGGTAACATTTCCCTGGTGGCTGCTTTTTCCTCCCATGATTCATAGCCAAGCTTTGAAATCTCCCCATTGCCACTAATTAAGCGTAAGGTCAGCCTTTAATCACCACCTGCTTGTGCAGCATGAGCGACCGTCCTCGCTGATCAAAAGCCCCTGCTGAAAAGCTCCAATCTGCTGCGAGACAAGTCCTTTCAGTGTTGCTAAAGAAAATACATATTTTTCCTGGGATGAAAGATGGTAATTTTGTGTAATTTGTGTGTCTTGAAAGCCGCCCACTTTGTTTTTGTAGCAATGATAAAAAAAAATGAAAAGAAAGAGGCAAAGACAGTATGAAGTCTTTCTTGGATGTTTTCACAGCTTGATAATTGAAGTTGATGTGAGGAGATGTTTAAGTGAACTGTCGTTCTGTTTGGAACGCTTTACACTCCCACAGGTGCACACGCACGTGCGCAAACACACCTACACACACACCAGTATGCCTATAGTAATGACGTGTGAGGACCAATTCATTGCATATGACGTTTATGTGCTATGAGTGCCACTATGGGCCAATGTATAGTGATTTAACCACTTTTGGTTCTAACCAAGAATGCGGTCTCCCGCATGTGTCTTAACCCCAT
>NW_027180674.1:0-50000 GCF_040956055.1 Brachionichthys hirsutus | reverse complement strand
CTTGGTAGCCGGATAGCCGGACAACCGGGCTTAGTAGCTGAACAACCGGGCTTAGTAGCCGGACAACCGGGCTTAGTAGCTGAACAACCGGGCTTGGTAGCTGAACAACCGGGCTTGGTAGCCAGACAACCGGGCTTAGTAGCCGAACAACCGGGCTTAGCATCTGAACAACCGGGCTTAGCATCCGAACAACCGGGCTTAGTAGCCGAACAACCGGGTTTAGCATCCGAACAACCGGGCTTGGTAGCCGAACAACCGGGCTTAGTAGCCGAACAACCGGGCTTGGTAGCCGGACAACCGGGCTTAGTAGCCGAACAACCGGGCTTAGCATCCGGCCAACCGGGCTTAGTAGCCGGACAACTGGGCTTAGCATGAATGAATGAATGAATATGAATGAATATATTTATTAGATAGAATGTTAGAGTACAAGTACAGTCACAGAGTAGCATGTATTACAGTACAAATAAAGTCAAACATCCTGTCTAAGAGGAGCATTTCAAAAAAGCCCTTGCGGTCCTGTTTCCGTTGAAAGTCCTTCGTACATAAATCATCGACATTTAACAATACAAATTTAACAATACAAATAAAAATAAAACCAATATTAAATTACACAATTGATGCAACGTAACATTAGAAAAACAAAAATAAAATGATTTTACACCGCCGATGCAAGCTAACAATAAATCTAAAATAAATTACACCACTGATGCAAGATGACAATGAATGACAATAAATTACATAAATTACAATAAATTACTAAGGCAATTAATATGTGCAACGTAGGTGGACAAAAAAGGGGGTGGGGGGGGGTTGATCCGGAGAGAGTCGTGATGACTATCTCCGTTTCTGTCCCCCTGAAAGGTGTATTTTTAGGGCCGTTTTGAAGGAGGCCAAAGAGGTGCATGTTTTGAGGGCAGGAGTCAAACCGTTCCACCCTTAGGGGGCAGTATTGTAAAAAGATGATTTACCCATTTTAGTCCTATAGGAGGGGGTAATCAGGTTGTTGTTTGAGCTCCCTCTAGTGTTGTGGCTGTGGGTGTCACTAAATCTGTGGAGGTGTTTATTCAGGTATGCAGGGATTGAGGGGACTGAGGGCAGAGCTGCATTGACTATTTTAAATGCCAATCCCATTTTGAGTTGTTTAACCCTGTCTTCTACCCTGAGCCATTTTAGGCTAGCAAAATGTCCAGGAAGAAGGTGGGTCATGGGCCCCAGATTGAGGAGTAGCCCAATCAGTTTGTTTTGGGAGGTTTGGAGCCTGGTTTTCAGGGACATTTTGATGTTTGAATACCAGGAGGTGCTAGCATAGGCAAAGAGGGGCTGAACAAGGGCTCCAGCAAGCATCCAGAGAGCCCTTTTGTTGACAAAAGCAGACATTCTGCCCAAAAATCTTGTTCTCTGATTGACTTTTTTGATCACCTTAGTTGCCATACTATCGCCAGACAGGTATTTGTCAAGAACACAGCCCAAATAGGTAATCTCTTCTTTGCTGGAGATTACTGTATTATCGACTGTGACCTTGAAATCATTAACATTTATCTCACTTAGAGAGTGTTTAGACCCAAAAAGAATAGATTCGGTTTTACCAAGATGTAGTGACAGTTTGTTATCCGTAAGCCAAGTACGGATTCTGGTGACCTCAGAGCTGAGAGCCTCCTCAACCTGCACTTTGTCCTCTCCCGAAATCAGGAGTGCTGAGTCATCAGCAAACAGGAACAATTTGCAGTTACAGGCAGCACTCATGTCGTTAATGTATGGGAGGAACAGTAACGGCCCTAGAATGCTGCCTTGAGGAACCCCACAGCTCACCGGGAGGGACGAGGACAAGGTTCCGTTTATGTCCACCATTTGTTCTCGTCCCTCTAGGTACGATTTCATCCAGTTTGTTGATGTGCTATCAAAACCAATCGCCCCTAGTTTATTCAATAGGATTGAATGGTTAACGGGGTCAAAGGCCTTCTGGAGGTCCAGCATGACCATGCCGCAGTATTTGCCCGAGTCTCCTTCACGCTTGACGTAGTCGGTCAGATATATGAGGCACGTGTCAGTGGAGTGGGACGTTCTGAAGCCTGATTGGAATTCAAAGAGCAGGTTATGCTCGGCGAGGTAGCGGTTGATTTGCTCCTGGATTATTCTCTCCATAACCTTTGAGATGGAACAAAGGATGGAAACAGGGCGGTAGTTGCCCGGTTCTAATTTGTTTCCTTTTTTATACAGAGGGATAACCCGCGCCGTCTTGAATTCCTGTGGGACGTGGCACTGATTGATGGATAAATTTATCAGATGGGTTACCACGGGGGCGATAGAGACAGCTGCGTCTCTGAGGAACCGGGTGGGTATGTGGTCGAGGCCTGTGGCCTTGTTAGGTCGAAGGGCAATTCGTTTTTTTAGCACATCAACAGTATTTACAGGTTTGAAAGAGAAAGTGTCCTTTTTAGCACCTAGCTTCTCATAGTGAGTTTGGATGTGGTCAGAACCGTACCGACCTGAATGCGGGGGGAGTTTGCTGACCAACAGGGTGGACACCCGACAATCGTCAATTATGTGATATTAGAAAAATAAAAAAATTTTTTTTTTAGGTGATATTGGAAAATCTCTCGCGGCACACCAGTTGGAAACACTGGATTAGGTGAACAGACGTCAGTCAAAAAAGATTTTTGTCCCCCCCCAGCACAAATATCAAACTCCGCCCATGCCTGCAAGTACTTGAATGTTCCGTTATCATTTGTATTTTATGTTGTTTTTAGACACCAGACGGAGCTGCACTCCTAATCTCATTGTGTAGCTACTATGCCATGACAATAAAGGCTTTCTATTTCTAAGAGGGAGGTGTCGCTAAACTCATGCCCAGCGAAGGGGCCCCGAAGCTGGGCTGAAGAGGGACATCTCTCCCCGTCCCTTCATGCCCAGGAAAGGGGCCCGAAGCTGGGCTGAAGAGGGAGACCTCTCCCCTCCCTTCATGCCCAGCGAAGGGGCCCCGAAGCTGGGCTGCAGAGGGAGACCTCACCCACGGGCAGCCGCTCATCTCATGCCCAGCGAAGGGGCCCCGAAGCTAGGCTGCATCACAGTGTAGTACTGTCTCACGGTGTGGTACTGCATCACGGTGTGGTACTGCATCACGGTGTGGTACTGTCTCACGGTGTGGTACTGTCTCACGGTGTGTTACTGCATCACAGTGTGGTACTGCATCACGGTGTGGTACTGTATCATGTGTGGTACTGCATCACAGTGTAGTACTGTCTCACGGTGTGGTACTGCATCACGGTGTGGTACTGCATCACGGTGTGGTACTGTCTCACGGTGTGTTACTGCATCACAGTGTGGTACTGTATCATGTGTAGTACTGCATCACGGTGTGGTACTATCTCACGGTGTGGTACTGCATCACGGTGTGGTACTGCATCATGGTGTGGTACTGCATCACGGTGTGGTACTGCATCACGGCGTGGTACTGCATCACGGTGTGGTACTGCGTCACGGTGTGGTACTGTGTCATGGTGTGTTACTGCATCACGGTGTGGTACTGTATCACGGTGTAGTATTGCATCACGGTGTGGTACTGCATCACATTGTGTTACTGCATCACGGTGTGTTACTGCATCATGGTGTGGTACTGTATCACGGTGTAGTATTGCATCACGGTGTGGTACTGTATCACGGTGTAGTATTGCATCACGGTGTGGTACTGCATCACATTGTGTTACTGCATCACGGTGTGTTACTGCATCACGGTGTGCTACTGTATCACGGTGTAGTATTGCATCACGGTGTGGTACTGCATCACATTGTGTTACTGCATCACGGTGTGTTACTGTATCACGGTGTAGTATTGCATCACATTGTGTTACTGCATCATGGTGTAGTACTGCATCACGGTGTGGTACTGCATCACGGCGTGGTACTGCATCACATTGTGTTACTGCATCATGGTGTGTTACTGCATCACGGTGTGGTACTGCATCACGGTGTGGTACTGCATCACGGTGTGGTACTGCATCACGGTGTGGTACTGCATCACATTGTGTTACTGCATCATGGTGTGTTACTGCATCACGGTGTGGTACTGTATCACGGTGTGGTACTGCATCACGGTGTGGTACTGTCTCACATTGTGTTACTGCATCACGGTGTGTTACTGTATCACGGTGTAGTATTGCATCACGGTGTGGTACTGCATCACATTGTGTTACTGCATCACGGTGTGTTACTGTATCATGGTGTAGTACTGCATCACGGTGTGTTACTGTATCACGGTGTAGTACTGCATCACGGTGTGTTACTGTATCACGGTGTAGTATTGCATCACGGTGTGGTACTGCATCACATTGTGTTACTGCATCACGGTGTGTTACTGTATCATGGTGTAGTACTGCATCACGGTGTGTTACTGTATCACGGTGTAGTACTGCATCACGGTGTGTTACTGCATCACGGTGTAGTACTGCATCACGGTGTGTTACTGTATCACGGTGTGGTACTGCATCACGGTGTGTTACTGCATCACGGTGTGGTACTGCATCACGGTGTGGTACTGCATCACGGTGTGGTACTGCATCACAGTGTGGTACTGTATCATGTGTAGTACTGCATCACAGTGTGGTACTGTCTCACGGTGTAGTATTGCATCACGGTGTGGTACTGCATCACATTGTGTTACTGCATCACGGTGTGTTACTGCATCACGGTGTGGTACTGTATCACGGTGTAGTATTGCATCACGGTGTGGTACTGTATCACGGTGTAGTATTGCATCACGGTGTGGTACTGCATCACATTGTGTTACTACATCACGGTGTGTTACTGCATCACGGTGTGTTACTGCATCACGGTGTGTTACTGTATCACGGTGTAGTATTGCATCACGGTGTGGTACTGCATCACGTTGTGTTACTGCATCACGGTGTGTTACTGTATCACGGTGTAGTATTGCATCACGGTGTGGTACTGCATCACATTGTGTTACTGCATCATGGTGTAGTACTGCATCACGGTGTGGTACTGCATCACGGCGTGGTACTGCATCACATTGTGTTACTGTATCACGGTGTAGTATTGCATCACGGTGTGGTACTGCATCACATTGTGTTACTGCATCATGGTGTAGTACTGCATCACGGTGTGGTACTGCATCACGGCGTGGTACTGCATCACATTGTGTTACTGCATCATGGTGTGTTACTGCATCACGGTGTGGTACTGCATCACGGTGTGGTACTGCATCACATTGTGTTACTGCATCATGGTGTGTTACTGCATCACGGTGTGGTACTGTATCACGGTGTGGTACTGCATCACGGTGTGGTACTGTCTCACATTGTGTTACTGCATCACGGTGTGTTACTGTATCACGGTGTAGTATTGCATCACGGTGTAGTATTGCATCACGGTGTGGTACTGCATCACATTGTGTTACTGCATCACGGTGTAGTACTGCATCACGGTGTGTTACTGTATCACGGTGTAGTACTGCATCACGGTGTGTTACTGCATCACGGTGTAGTACTGCATCACGGTGTGTTACTGTATCACGGTGTAGTACTGCATCACGGTGTGTTACTGTATCACGGTGTAGTACTGCATCACGGTGTGTTACTGTATCACGGTGTGGTACTGCATCACGGTGTGTGTTACTGTATCACGGTGTGGTACTGCATCACGGTGTGTTACTGTATCACGGTGTGGTACTGCATCACGGTGTGGTACTGCATCACGGTGTGTTACTGCATCACGGTGTGGTACTGCATCACGGTGTGGTACTGCATCATGGTGTAGTACTGCATCACGGTGTGGTACTGCATCACGGTGTAGTACTGCATCACGGTGTGGTACTGCATCACGGTGTGTTACTGTATCACGGTGTGGTACTGCATCACGGTGTGTTACTGTATCACGGTGTGGTACTGCATCACGGTGTAGTACTGCATCACGGTGTGGTACTGCATCACGGTGTAGTACTGCATCACGGTGTGGTACTGCATCACGGTGTGTTACTGTATCACGGTGGGTACTGCATCACGGTGTGTTACTGTATCACGGTGTGGTACTGCATCACGGTGTGGTACTGCATCACGGTGTGTTACTGTATCACGGTGTGGTACTGCATCACGGTGTGGTACTGCATCACGGTGTAGTACTGCATCACGGTGTGGTACTGCATCACGGTGTAGTATTGCATCACGGTGTGGTACTGCATCACGGTGTGGTACTGCATCACGGTGTGGTACTGCATCACGGTGTGGTACTGCATCACGGTGTAGTATTGCATCACGGTGTGGTACTGCATCACGGTGTGTTACTGTATCACGGTGTGTTACTGCATCACGGTGTGTTACTGTATCACGGTGGGTACTGCATCACGGTGTGTTACTGTATCACGGTGTGGTACTGCATCACGGTGTGGTACTGCATCACGGTGTGTTACTGTATCACGGTGTGGTACTGCATCACGGTGTGGTACTGCATCACGGTGTAGTATTGCATCACGGTGTGGTACTGCATCACGGTGTGGTACTGCATCACGGTGTGGTACTGCATCACGGTGTAGTATTGCATCACGGTGTGGTACTGCATCATGGTGTGTTACTGTATCACGGTGTGTTACTGCATCACGGTGTAGTATTGCATCACGGTGTGGTACTGCATCACGGTGTAGTATTGCATCACGGTGTGGTACTGCATCACGGTGTGTTACTGTATCACGGTGTGTTACTGCATCACGGTGTAGTATTGCATCACGGTGTAGTACTGCATCACGGTGTGGTACTGCATCACGGTGTGTTACTGTATCACGGTGTGTTACTGCATCACGGTGTAGTATTGCATCACGGTGTAGTACTGCATCACGGTGTGGTACTGCATCACGGTGTGGTATTGCATCACGGTGTGGTACTGCATCACGGTGTGTTACTGTATCACGGTGTGTTACTGCATCACGGTGTGTTACTGTATCACGGTGGGTACTGCATCACGGTGTGTTACTGTATCACGGTGTGGTACTGCATCACGGTGTGGTACTGCATCACGGTGTGTTACTGTATCACGGTGTGGTACTGCATCACGGTGTGGTACTGCATCACGGTGTAGTATTGCATCACGGTGTGGTACTGCATCACGGTGTGGTACTGCATCACGGTGTGGTACTGCATCACGGTGTAGTATTGCATCACGGTGTGGTACTGCATCATGGTGTGTTACTGTATCACGGTGTGTTACTGCATCACGGTGTAGTATTGCATCACGGTGTGGTACTGCATCACGGTGTAGTATTGCATCACGGTGTGGTACTGCATCACGGTGTGTTACTGTATCACGGTGTGTTACTGCATCACGGTGTAGTATTGCATCACGGTGTAGTACTGCATCACGGTGTGGTACTGCATCACGGTGTGTTACTGTATCACGGTGTGTTACTGCATCACGGTGTAGTATTGCATCACGGTGTAGTACTGCATCACGGTGTGGTACTGCATCACGGTGTGGTACGCCGCGTGCACAGCAGCAGAGAGGAAAACCCTGCAGAGAGTGATCAACACAGCCCAGAAGATCACCGGCTGCTCTCTGCCCCCCCCCCCCCTGGACTGTATCTCCGGCTGCTCTCTGCCCCCCCTGGACTGTATCACCGGCTGCTCTCTGCCCCCCCCCTGGACTGTATCACCGGCTGCTCTCTGCCCCCCCCCTGGACTGTATCACCGGCTGCTCTCTGCCCCCCCCCTGGACTGTATCACCGGCTGCTCTCTGCCCCCCCCCTGGACTGTATCTCCGGCTCTCGCTACCTCAGCAGAACTACAAACATTGTCAGAGACTCCTCCCACCCTGGACACACCTTCAACCTGTTGCCCTCAGGATGGCGCTACAGGTTGAGCAAGAGCAGGACCAACAGACTCAGGGACAGTTCTTTCCTGAGAGCCATCAGAGCTCTGAACAACAACCAGCACTAAACAATATAACTACTCACCATGTGCAATAATGCCGCCTCCCAGATTTCATGTGCAATTACTACTGTATGATACTACTATATGCAAAGTACTGGACAATCTATCTGCATGACTGCATGCGCTGTTTATCACTTTCAATTGTGTTGTTTTAATCTCCTAGTCTCCTTGTGTAGCCACTATGCAATAATAAAGGCTTTCTGTTCTATTTTATTCTATTCTACATACGTACTCACTGTGCGTATCACTATGTGCGTAACACTATGTCCGTAACACTATGTGCGTAACACTATGTACGTACTCGCTCACTACTCTGCAGCCAGTGCATTACGCTCATCGAAACAGCAATTCCTTTGTGATAAACACATACTTTAAAATTTCAGAAAGCCTGTCTTAAGTCCGAGTCGCCGTTAAGTGAGAACCACCTGTGAGATGAAAATGGGGGGAAAAAACGTGGTAGCGCAAGCCTGGATGGTATGTTTGTTCTGTCGGTGTAAGGCCAGCTCACTACGTTGTTCTTCTTCATTGGTGCCATTTGCAGGACTCGGCACTGATGGATTATACAGAGTGAGCGGGAACCTGGCGGTGATCAAGAAGCTCTGCTTCGCTGTTAATCATGGTGGGTGTCCAGACTTTGGTGCTATGGGATGTCAGCTGACACACACTGAGCTGTGATTCGTGCTCTCTCCGTGTCTCATCTGGCCTCCCTCCCACAATCAGATGAAAAAGTGGACCTCGAGGACAGTAAGTGGGAAGACATCCACGTCACCACCGGAGCCCTCAAGATGTTTTTCAGGGAGCTTCCTGAGATTCTCTTCAAGTATGACTCCTTCAACGACTTTGTTAACGCAATTCGTGAGTAGTGTGATTTTACTATGTTGAAATATTTCACTTCAGATACCATGACGAGTTTCTGTCCCTGATTTGCCCACAAGATGTCGCCCTGTACTCAAGGTTCACTGATTGGCTCTGTCTCTGCTTCAGAAAGCTCAGACTACAAGCAGCGAATCAATTCAATCAGAGACTTTATCAAGAAGCTGCCATAGCCCAACCATGAAACGATGCAAGTCCTATTCCAACACCTGCGCAGGTGAGAACTCTGATCAGCCACACAATTATTGATCGGCTTCATTTTACGCACAGAATCTTGAATCTTGAATCTTTTAGACGCTGTCACAAAAAGCGTGTCTGGAAATCATGCTCCACGGAGTCAGGTAGTCCAGGCAGTTTGAAGATTTCATTTTTGAACACAGTCTGAAATGTCTCAGCGTATTTTGATCAATTAATTTCCTTTTTATTCCTGACTATATTTTATCCTTGCAAATGTCTCTATTTAATTCCTGCTTTAATAAAGCTTGGTTCGAGCATAAAAATTTTGAACCTGTCACTTTGGGTCCTGCAAAATTCTGACCTGTATTTTTCACAGCGATTATTATATTTTCTAGACCAAAAGATGAATCGGCAGATTAGTCTGACAGATAACGAAGCAGTTTATGCACGTGGCGAGTCTATGAAGTGTTTAACTTAAGCCTGAAACAAGTATCTTTGCTTCCTTTCTGAGATCCTGAAGTCTTTTCATTGAGAATTGGTCACATTCTTTTGGTTCTGCTTCAGTGGAGCATTTTCACACAGTGATGTCATCACGTATGTTGAAACCACGCTAACCACGTGTAGGTGCAGGAGCTCCAGAGCACTGGTTGAATCGAGCGTGCAAGGATGAGGAGCTGGACGTCGGAGACTTCCAGACATGCGGCTCGTAAAAGTGAATGAACTCCTCTTTTCCTAACTAACCAGGTTCAGTGCGTGTCCCTGGCCGCTGCAGCCAGTGGCGATATCACACATTCCCGATGACATTTGCCAAGGTTTCCAATTTGCATTTATATGGCGCCGTGTTTACTGTAAATTCCGTTCCTATGAAGTGGTATTCCACCAGGAAATTTATCGTGTGACATTCAACGTCTGAGGGTCTACATGCATATGAATATGTTATTGTTTTGTGCATCTGCATGCAAGGATGTAGATTCTATTTAAAAAGGTTATTATGCCGTAGCCTGGAGCATCGGGTGTGTCGTGAGGCTCACCTTGGCGCTCCAGCTCCCGTCCTGCAGATGTGCGTGTTTAAGATAAAAGCATGAAGCCGCCGCACTGAAACCAGAGATTGTCAGACAGGAGATCCAAAGCCGTCATTACATCTCCTCGTGCTTTACATGTCTTTACATGGAGAGGCCAACCGCATGTCCACCCAGAGCAAGGCCATCGTGTCTGGACCCATGCTGCTGCGGCCCGAGACCGAGTCAGGCAACATGGCGGTCCACATGGCCTACTTCGGCAGGTAGAGGCTCATCTAGTAGAGCCGTTCAGACCCTGTGCGTGTCCCCCCTTTTCTTTGAGCAGCACCAAGCAGTCAGGATAAAAAGTGTCCTGAAGTTTTGGGACACTTTAAAAAAGCACTGCATTTCAAGACGTTTTGGTGATGGATTTAAAAGGGGTTTTCAGGACTCACCCTGCTGTGAGTTCTGGGCGGGCCTGAGCCTGGGAGGGACGCCGGGTGGACGTCTGTGGGTTTGGATCCAAATATTCGGGTGTTTCCACAGACACTGGACTGAAGTGGCCAATAAATCGCACTGACTAGATATGTCCGGACCATAGAGTCTGAATGCCGTTTCCAGACTAACTGCTGTTTGTGAAGTTCCGTACAATAAAAAAGCTCAAACAAACGTGGCCGTGTTTTTCATTAGGAGCCTTCTTAATCAACAAATGAGCTTGCGCTCAAACTTTAATGTCGCAGTGGCTCATCCCTCGTGCTCCATCTGTGATCATGTAGTGCCCCCTACTGGTCACATAGTATCATATCAAGACATACCCCTTCCTTCAAAGTAAGAAGCATTAAGATATTTACAGTTCTTCTAGCAACTGGAACATTATTATTATTATTATTTTGACACACATTTTAACAAGTGCATATAATGTCAAAAATAGTCACATTCATTCTATAGACCCATAACATGGTAACAAATTCTAGTCTATAGATTTACAAATCCAGTTTAACAGGTTTCCTAACATGACGTTCAGATCTTCTTAGAGCAGGTACTGCTAAGGCTGCTAACATTTGATTGTTCGCCTCCACCTGATGGCAGGTCAGTCACTGTGCCTGAAGTAGAGGCGTCTGTACCTCGTACATCATCAGAACCAGTCTCTGGGAAAAGTTCTTTTGTTTTCAGAAGAACTCCTAAGAATGTTTCCATCCTCAGTTCTCACTTCATACGACCTCGGTCCAACTTCCTGGAGAACAGTTGCCTTTCTGTTCCACGCATCCTGATCTTGAATCCTCACAACATCATCTTTTGCAAGTGGTCATAGTTGCTCTGTCATAATAACGCTTCTGTTTCCTTTTCAAATCGTCCTGTTTCGCTCGTATCTCTCTGCTCTCTTTGATTTCTGCGTGGCAGGGTAAGGTTGTACGTAACTTACGATTCATCAACAGTTCTGCTGGAGATAGACCACACTCAAGGGGAGCAGACCTGTAGCTCATCAGAGCTAGATATGGATCTGATTTGCTGTCTGTGGCCTTCTTCAGAAGCTGCTTGACGATATGCACTCCCTTTTCTGCTTTCCCATTGGCTGCTGCGTGCTGAGGACTGGAAGTCACCTGCTGAAAGCCATTCTGGATTGAGAACTGCTGCCATTCTCTGCAGTTATAACAAGGACCATTGTCACTAACTACAGTCTCCGGTATCCCATGTCTGGCGAAGATGGATTTGACATGCGCTGTGACGTTGGTTGCGGTTGTGCTTGTGAGCAAAGCGATTTCAGGGTAGTTGGAGTAGTAATCAATCACCAACAAATAGTCTTTGGCATTGTAATGGAACAAATCTGTTCCCACTTTCTTCCAAGGGGCAGTAGGAAGATCTGGAATCAGCAGAGGCTCCTTTGCCTGCTTGCTCTGATGCTTTTGACAAGTTTTACATTTTCCAATCATGATTTCAATGTCTTGGTTGATGCCCGGCCAGGATACTGCGTCCCTGGCTCGTCTCTTGCACTATTCGACTCCCAAATGTCCTTCGTGTGTCCTCTGCAGAATGTCTCTTCTCATGCTATGAGGAATCAGGATCCTTTCGTCTCTCAGCAATAGTCCATTTGCTACACTGAGCTCTGGTCTGATGTGGTAATACTTTGGACACGACCCTCTTGGCCAGCCAGTCTGCATGTGTGACTTCACTGTCTGTAGTTCTCTGTCTTTCACTGTCTCTTCACTTATTTGTTTAGACTTAGAATCAGACACTGGCAGACTCAACGATCATGCGTACACGCTCCTCAACCTCTTTTTCAGTCGAACTCGTAACACTCAGCTCTGACGCTCTTGATAGTGCATCTGCTAACACTAAATGTTTGCCAGGTGTATACATCAAATCAAAATCATACCTCTGTAGTTTCATGATGAGGCGCTGAATCCTTGGCGACATGTCATTCAAGTTCTTTTTGATGATGGACACCAGGGGGCGATGTTCTGTCTCAACTGTGAAGGAAGGAAGGCCATAAACATAACAGTGAAATATCTCCAGTCCATAAGCCAACCCAAGACACTCCTTCTCGATCTGAGCATATCTGGTCTCGGTCTTAGTCTTGGACCTGGAAGCGTATGCCACTGGTCTCGGTCTTAGTCTTGGACCTGGAAGCGTATGCCACTGGTCTCGGTCTTAGTCTTGGACCTGGAAGCGTATGCCACTGGTCTCAGTCTTAGTCTTGGACCTGGAAGCGTATGCCACTGGTCTCGGTCTTAGTCTTGGACCTGGAAGCGTATGCCACTGGTCTCGGTCTTAGTCTTGGACCTGGAAGCGTATGCCACTGGTCTCGGTCTTAGTCTTGGACCTGGAAGCGTATGCCACTGGTCTCGGTCTTAGTCTTGGACCTGGAAGCGTATGCCACTGGCTTCCAGTGTTCTTCTTCTGCTTGCAACAAGACGGCTCCGAGTCCATCTTTTGATGCATCTGTCGAAATCTTGAGTCTGAATGATGATGAATATATTTATTAGATAGAATGTTAGAGTACAAGTACATTGTACTCATGAATTTTTAGGGCCGTTTTGAAGGAGGCCAAAAAGGTGCATGTTTTGAGGGCAGGAGTCAAACAGTTCCACCCTTGGGGGGCAGTATTGTAAAAATATGATTTACCCATGTTAGTCCTATAGGAGGGTGTAACCAGGTTGTTGTTTGAGCTCCCTCTAGTGTTGTGGCTGTGGGTGTCACATACCTGTCAACCAGTACGTTTTTGCCGTACAAAGCACAGTTTTTATGCATTTTAAGACGTGTACGGCGTAGAAGAAAATCTGTACGGGAAAACGCAAATTTGAAAATGATGGGTACTGTAGCGCCGTCAGACGCTGAAATAAGGACGAGATGGGTCTCAGAACAAGCTTTTATTAATCGGTAACCGCGCTGCTAACAGAACAGATATCCTCTCCCGTCTCTCTCACCCCCTCCCCTCGGAAGCATGCTCACACACACACCGCCCCTCCTCCCTGGATGCCTTCACTGACTCCCTGCAGAGTAGGAATTACGAACACGAACCTTTACAGTACCATCCGGTAAGCACCAAATATCAAGAAACGTGAAAAACATGTTTCCCAATCACAAGCCTGCAAAGGTTTGTATTTTCTGTCCCTGTTTGAAATTTAAATTACAAGCATCATTGATCGATATTTAAGTGTGGTTTACAAAAATAAAAATGCTAACGATTTCTTTTATCGAAATATCTGTTCTTATTTAAAATTTTAAATTACAAGCATTATTAGTGGATATTTTAGTTTAGTTAAAATATCAAATGTTAAACTGTATCCTAATTAATAATGTCCAACTATGTACATAAATAAACGCATTTGAAAAGAAATATATGGTGTAAGGTTATTTTGTATTTTGTAAGGAAAAAATCAACGGTTTGTAAGGCCTTGGAGGTTGACAGGTATGGCGTCACTAAATCTGTGGAGGTGTTTATTCAGGTATGCAGGGATTGAGGGGACTGAGGGCAGAGCTGCATTGACTATTTTAAATGCCAATCCCATTTTGAGTTGTTTAACCCTGTCTTCTACGTACCAAGTTGGTTTCTGTCTAATTATAAATGCAGGAATTTGCTCCCAAAGGAACCAAGTCCTCTTGGTTGCAGTCCAAGGTTTCTGCCTGAAATGTGGAAGTTTTTCCTTACCTCCGTCGCCACTCTTGTATGTCAAGTTGGTTTCTGTCTTTCCCTTCTGGTCTTTCACTCCTGTTACCTGTAAAGTGAGACGACTGTCTGTTCTGTTCTGATCTGATGCAATATAACTTAAAATTCATAAAACTAATTAATTATTATTTTTATTTCATTTTTATTATTATTATTGTTTTATTTTATTTATTATCATTGAAAATGTTTGGTCATTGTGAAACAACCTACCAAATTAATATAACTTAGTAGTGTGCAGATGGCAGGTTATCTGGCTGTAGCACCGGCATTTTTACGCTGTCTTCACGCTGCAATTCACGCTGTCATGGCAACCACAAAAATCACGTCACACTCAAACATCTGTCCTATCTCTGGGGACTGAGCCCCCTAAGGGTCTGAGTCAAGAACCGCCACTGGGGCACACTTCTTACATTATGAGTGGTTGAAACTGTCAGAACAAGCGTCTTCCGGCAGATGCTGACAAAAGATTCAAGATTCAAGATTCAAGATACTTTATTATTATTATTTATTATCATTATGCGAACATAATAAAATCGTGTGAAGGCCCACAGCTTAAGGCACACACCGGAACCTAATCAAAAACTAAATTGGACATGTTACTGCAGTTTTCAGACTGAAATCATCAAAATGACCTCAAAACAAGTTGAAACTGTCAGAACGAGCATTTTCTGGCAGAGCCTGACAAAAGGACATGTTACTGCAGTTTTCAGACTGGAATCAACAAAATGACCTCAAAACAAGTTGAAACTGTCAGAACAAGCTTCAGTATGATTTGGAATCCAGCCCTGGATGGGATGAGTAATTTCGTTGTCAGATTAAGATTCCGGGTTGGATCATAAAGCCATTCATCTTGATGCTTGTCAGCGTCCGTTATGTGGATTCAGTGTCACGCTGGGAATTCCTTGACTAATTTTCTTGCACTAATGTTACACAATTTGATTTCAGCCACTCTGGTCGGTTGTTCATGGTGATAAAAGATGTAACCTGACCGGGAATCAGTTGATTCTCAGGCCGTGGCGGTGAGGGCCCCAAAGTCTGACCACTGACTACCAGGGTTTTGGTAAAAATATTTATTGTCATGAATTAATTGTTTTCTTTCAGAAAAAAAGGACAGTGCAAAATGTACAATTCGGACTTTCCTAAATCAATGGTTGTGGACTATGAGAAGGGACGCGAAAAAACATCAAAGCATATAGACATCAAAGACAGAGCATATATGGGTCTCCAAAGGTCAATAAGATCAAAGCAGATGGACATCAAAGGGATGAGGCTAATAAGCAATGTGGTGTGGAAATTGACCGCAGGGGTGTCGAACCTGTGCATAGCCGTGTGCCTAGTGTCGAGACACAGCAGGTTTTCTGTACAACCTTTACTCTAGCATCTGATCTCACTAACTTGAGTTTCTTCTAAAATCACTTGCTCGAGACTGGCAGGAAGAAAAATCTGACACAGGTTTGATACCCCTCCATAGCATTTGATTGCTCTTTGGACATCACGCCCAGCAAAATAATAAGGCTAGGTCTAATTTCTAGGTGCAGCCGGGGCGTTGAGGGGGTTCGGTTTGGTGACCTCAGGATTGGGTCACTGCTTTTTGCAGACGACATGATCCTGTTGGCCTCATCAGGCCGTGCCCTCCAGCTCTCACTGGATCGGTTCGCAGCCGCATGTGAAGCGGCCGGGATGAGAATCAGCACCTCTAATTCCGAGGCCATGGTTCTCAGCCGGAAAAGGGTGGAGTGCACCCTCCGGGTCGGGGAGGAGATCCTGCCCCAAGTGGAGGAGTTCAAGTACCTCGGGGTCTTGTTCACGAGTGAGGGAAGGATGGAGCGAGAGATCGACAGACGGATCGGTGCAGCGTCTGCAGTGATGCGGACTCTGCACCGATCCGTCATGGTGAAGAGAGAGCTGAGTCGAAAGGAGAAGCTCTCGATTTACCGGTCGATCTTCGTTCCTACCCTCACCTGTGGTCACGAGCTTTGGGTAGTGACCGAAAGAACAAGATCCCGGGTACAAGCGGCTGAAATGAGCTTCCTCCGTAGGGTGGCTGGGCTCTCCCTTAGAGATGGGGTGAGAAGCTCAGTCATCCGGGAGGAGCTCGGAGTAGAGCCGCTGCTCCTCCGCATTGAGAGGAGCCAGATGAGGTGCATCTATTCAAGATGCCTCCTGGACGCCTCCCTGGTGAGGTGTTCAGGGCACGTCCCACCGGTAGGAGACCACGGGGAAGCCCCAGGACACGCTGGAGAGACTATGTCTCTTGGCTGGCCTGGGAACGCCTCGTGATCCCCCCGCAAGAGCTCGAGGGAGTGGCCTGGGAGAGGGAAGTCTGGGCTGCCTATACCTGTAAAGTGAGACGACTGTCTGTTCTGATCTGGTGCAATGTAAATTAAAATTAATTCAAAATTTTTTTTATTTTTTTTATTATTATTATAATTTTTTTTAATATTATTATTTTTATTATTCTTATTATTCTTATTTTATGAATGATCCCAGCAAGTAACTAGTAATAAGTAATATATTACTGATCTTAAGTAACTTGCCCAACACTGCTGGTGAGGGAGTCTAAGGTGCTTTCACACTGCCGCTCTTTGCTCCCTTTTAAACTGACCAGAGTTCCTTTCCTCGGATAATCCGCTCCGTTTGGGCCAGTGGGAATGCGCATCCGGACTCTGGAGAGGATCAAAAAAGTCCGCCTGAAAAGGAGGGTCTCGGTTCCTTTCGGCGGAGCAAAGGCAGGATCAGCTGTACGTAGTGATGCTACACGGTACATCTCCGGTAGAGGAAGTACAGCGAGTACTCCAAGTTGCTCTGCAGGGGAAGCTCAGTTACCAGAAAAACTAAAAGTGGTGAAATATGTACCGCTGTAGATTTCATTAACTAAATATGCGTTATAATTCTTTAATATTTTTTTCAGAACCAGCTACGTATCACCGGTAACTGATAAGACTTCTCCCTGCAGCTCCACGGTGCTTTAACACAGTCCAGCGCAGAGCGGAGAATCAGCTGTTCGGCAGCGATAGTTTCTCATTCCGTTGTTCTGAACTGATCCGGAGACTTTACTGATCCCCAGCGACTTTGTGTTTGTTAAAAACGACTAGCATTGTGTAACATTTATGATTTAGGCCAGAGCAAAGTAAGCTTCCCTCCAGCCGCAACTGCGCACTCAAAAAAAAAAAAACACGGGAGAGGGCGGGACTTCCCCGTCTACTTTGTCCAATCGTGCACCCTTAGGTTCTGTCCAAGGCCTGAAATGTGGAAGTTTTTCCTTGCCTGTCGCCAAAGTGCTTACCAACCTCAGTCCTCAAACCGTTATCTCTGCGAGCTGGAGCAGAATAAATCTGTCAAGGCCTGTGCAACGTACTGCGTGCGCGTCTTCAATGTTTTAACCCCTTCGACTTAGCCCACCGTGGCGTTTGGATTAATTTTATACACGCCACAATATTTTGTCAACAAAAAAGTTTTGAAGCTGTTGACGGTGAAGCGCTGTTTGTTCTGGGACGTTGGATGTTTATCCACAACTCTGTGTGATCAAGAGGGCGGGGTTTAATGGAATATAATTCAGAAAAATAAGGCGCTGTGCTTTTTGTGTGCACTGCAGATTTTGTAATTTATTGGTTATTTTGTGAATTAAATATGGATCCAGAACAGGACACCAGATCGGATGTAGATGAAGATGATGAAAGGAGCAGCACCATGAGCAGCAGGTCTGCTGTGTCCAGCATTGCGTCGATCAGAATAATAGCAGAGGCTGAAGCCGCCGCTCTGATGGCTCGCCAGAAGCTACTGAAAGAGAAGCATGCTATGCAGGAACAACAGGAGCAGTTAAAGAGGAGAATGGAGGCAATGGATTTGAGCATGGAACTGGTTGCTGCTATAGCTAAAGTGAACGTGTTAAGGGCCTCAGAAGGTTCTCATGTTTCTGTTAAATCAGATGGGATGAATTATTTATCTTATTTGAATAAGAACACAAACATTAAGTTAAGTACGGATGCTGCAGCGTTTGTGCCTGCATTCCCCACCCAGCCATCGGGGATGGAGGACACTGTGTCTTTAGGTTGTGCTGCTGTGAAACCTAAAACGAGTCACCAAACTGAGCCTCGTTCTGTTGTGTCTGGGGCCGGCCTGCAAGCGTTACCAGCAGATGAGTTTCACCCTGTTGCTTCCATTCGGTGTGATCTAACCGCACCTACAACAGAGAACACTTTTGATCAGCGTTTGATTAGTGCTGGAGAAGCAGAATGAAATCACATCCTTAATGGTTCAGCAACAGTCACTTTTCCTTTTGCCTAACCTTGATCTACACGTTTTGGATGGAGATCCACTGCAATATCAAACCTTCATAAGAGCCTTCGAGCACAACATTGAAGACAGAACTCCGAGTCACAAGGACCGTTTGTACTACCTTGAGCAGTATACCAGAGGTCAGCCCCGGGATTTGGTCCGAAGCTGCCAGCACCTGCCACCTGCTTATGGATATAACAACGCGAAGGCTCTGTTACGAGAACATTTTGGAGATCCATTTAAAGTAGCGTCAGCCTACATGGACAAGGTGCTCTCAGGGCCTCTTTTAAAGGGTGAAGATCTCAAGGCATTACAAGCCTACAGTCTATTGCTGCGAGAGTGTTGTAACACTATGGGAGAATCTGTGGGTGACCTAAATGTGCCCACCAATATGCAAATTATTATGAAAAAGCTTCCCCATAAATTGCGAGATCAATGGAGAAGTGAGGCCTGTGACCTGCAGGGAAGGCTCCATCGTAGAGCAACCTTTCATGACATTGTGGAGTTTATTGAGAGGCAAGTTAAGATCGCAAGTGACCCTGTCTTTGGGGATATTCAAGATTTGCCTGTAACATCCCGGTCTGATACAAGCCCTCGAGGTAGTAGTTTTGCCATCACTGTAGCACCTGTTGAAAGGAAAGTGGAGTCTGTAAACGGAAGAGAAAAGAACTTACCGGTACCTGAAAGGGCGTGCTTGTATTGTGGTGCTGGACATAGTTTGGATGTTTGCCGTCTGTTGGATAAAAGGACGCAAGAGGGAAAGATGTCTTTTTTGAAGGAAAACAGGATGTGTTTTGGCTGTCTGTGCATTGGGCACATGAGCAGAGATTGCAGAAAACGTTTGATGTGTGGAATATGCAATCTGAAACCGCATGATCATAAACGCAGGATAGATGCGACGGAAACAACGGCAGATCGCGCTGGCAATGAGGTATTTACTGTCAACCACTACAACAGCCAAAGTAAGTCCTCAAACCGTTCTCTCTGCGAGCTGGAGCGGAATAAATCTGTCAAGGCCTGTGCAACGTACTGCGTGCGCGTCTTCAATGTTTTAACCCCTTCGACTTAGCCCACCGTGGCGTTTGGATTAATTTTATACACGCCACAATAGGGGGCATGAGTCTACCTTGTCTAAAGGATTACTATCTGTCAGCTCAACTGAGGCCCCTGGTGTGTTGGTGCAACCCAGCCTACGAGGCCAGATGGAAGGACATGGAACTGTCTTTAACAAACCTACCAGTTCAGTCTGTATTGGGCTGCCCAAGCAAATCCATTGAAGTACAACAATTTGGGAATCAATGTGTTAATTTCTCTTTGAAAATATGGTCAGGGGTGGTGAAAAGATTTCAGCTCCACAGAGAGATTGGACTTCTGAGCTGGCCGGCATTTCATCCACGCTTCCTCCCAGCAGTAATGGACCACAGGTTCAAACAATGGACCGAGCAAGGCATCACTGCCTTCTGTTCGATCGTAAAGGAAGGAAGGCTAATGAGTTTTAATGATCTATGCCGGACTTATGAGATGGAGAAAGAAGATTTTTACAGATATTTACAGATCCGCCACTCTTTCCATAATGAAATACGAGCTTCTGTCAATATAGAACCATCAAAGGTAACACGATTATTCATCGATGCTTATAGTTCAAAGGGTACTAGAGGCATTGTTGGTCAGTTGTATAGAGGACACAGTGATGGGAAAAATAAGCCAACATTATTACATCTGATGAAATGTGGCTTCAAATATGGCATACTCAAACTTCATCCACAAATTCCTTTTTTTGGAGAGATTTTTGTTGGAAGAATATTATTCGTTTTTTTATTACCCCTCACCAGAAAACAAAATCGAGCGGGTTGCAGTATTCCTGTTGGAGGGAGTGTGGAGCAGACACTGCAGATTGTGTACATGTATTTTGGTCCTGCCCACTCCTCCAGCCCTTCTGGAGAAGTGTGGAACATTTAATCTTTGAAACTTTTGGAATATTATTTAAATCCTCCTTTATTTTTCTATACCTCGGGAAATTACCAGACGGGCTCAGAAAGACAGATGAGTATCTTCTGAAGATTTTTATGGCCGCAAGTAAGAAAGCAATAACTAAATGCTGGCTCCAGAAAAACCCTCCTACTATCAAATTATTTCAAAATATTATTAACTCTGTTTGTAATATGGAGAAAATGACCTTTGCTCTCCGCCTACGGAAGGAGATGGGGGATAAACTTTGGGAAAAATGGGACTGCTATATCTTTAAGACCTGCGTTGAATGACTGTTTTGAATTGTACCTGATATGTTTCCTATCATTTTTATATATTGTGTATCATATTATTGTAGCGACCTTGCCCTCACCTGTTCTATGGTTTTTTGTTGTTGTTGTTGTTGTTGTTGTTACTGTTGTTGTGTATATGTAATAAAAAATGTCAAAGTCTAAAAAAAAAAGAATTGTAACATTGTACTGTTTTCACAACCATTGAAAGTTATGGATAATCTGTGACTAGCACAGAAGTCCAACAACAGAATACTGATCTGAATGCGGTGAAATCCTTTGGTGAAACCGAGAAGAAAGGAGGAGTAAAGAGGAAGAAGCAGAAAAATTGAATAATCCCTCGTAATTTAGAAGGAAATGGGTGCTAATAAATTTGTCATAACAACAATCCACCAATCACAACTTCTTTTTCACATTTCAAAGCTGTGGGGAGAGTTCAAAGCATTTGTGGTGTTAAATAGTGATCAAAGCAAAAAGTTTTGATGGTGCTCGTTCAAGGGTATATTTACAACACCGCTGAGCACAGAGAGCTGTTGCTTTTGGTTTGGGATCCTTCTTTATCAGCAAGTAAAATGAGCCCCAACATACCATGCGAAGACAAGGAATGGCTGCAGCCAATAGACGAACAGCATTTTGTCAATGTTCAAGAAGGTGAGACATTTTTATTCTGAAATTAAAAGGCCTTCTGTTCATTTCTCATTACGTCTGTAAAATCAACACTAACTAGTTCTCCATTTATCGACTTTTTTTCCCCAAAGCATCTCGTCTTTCCTTTAAATTATCTTGAAAAAGCAATTTAGAATTTTTTGTGATTTTTATTCCTAAATATTTAACAGTGTTTGAGATTTTCAATTGAGTGGAATCTATAAAAACAGGATCCACATCAGCTCCAAATGCTACGAGTTCACTCTTCTGCCAGTTTATAGTATATCCGGATACAGCCCCGAAAGAGTTGACTACTTTCCAGTAAATGTGGGACAGACTGCTCAGGGTCACACACAAAAATTGCAACGCATAGAGTGATATCTTATGGTGTATTCCAATAGAGATAGGTCTGATTGAATTGTTTTTCTGCTACGCTAATCGCTAATGGCTCCAGGGCAAGTGCAAATAACAACGGCGTTAGGGTACATCCTTGGCGAGTGCCTCTTTCGGGAGGAAATGGCAACGACTTCTCTTGATTAGCGACCACTGAAGCAGTAGGATATGTCGGTTTTGTGTTTGAACACTAGCCTCCCATTTTATCTTTACAATGACATTTCTCTCAATACTGTGAGAAGTATTAAGTAAATAACGGGTATCATTCAAGTTACACACGAAGGTCGCATCTAATAATATCCACCAAAATATATGCACATTATATGCACATTTTCACGATGCGCATTCATATTGATGCTTAGTTAATCCTAAATATTTCCTATTTTTTTTTGTCCCTCCAGGCATGCTCCCTATGCTTCCTGTTCAAGACCCTCTACAATTAGATGAGCTTTTCTACATTGATGAGGGAAGTTATGATGCAGACATAGAAGTTTTTGACAATCCTTTTGAAAGCACAGAGGAAGGATTTGAATCCATGATCAATGAAGAGGCTGAAGATGATAACCTCTTCCCTCCGGATCTTCTTGAAGCCTTCTCGCAGGAACTTCTTGATCTCTTCCCTAACGAGTCACAAGCTTTCGCATTCCTTTACAATACTGATGGCTTTCTTGACCAGCTTGTTGCTGCTGTTTCTGGCGACTCCCCCCAGGAGCCCAAAGCTGTTGGACTCCTGGAAACTCTTCCTCAGAAAAGAGGCACGAAGCGCAGCAGGGAAGACGAAACTGAAGACGAACGTCAGCCGAGGCAGAAGAGTGTGTGTGAGGACAGAGCTGAAGAGACCAAACCCTCAACAAGTGGTCTTGCAAATTCAGCTTCCAATCTGGCACCCCTAAATATCAACTTTGGACCCTCAATTGTTGAGCAGCAGCCTCACCATGACAAGTTTGCTGCTGATGGTCCAGATGAATCCCCTCAGGATCCCCAAGCTGTTACACTCCTGGAAGATCTTCCTCAGAAAAGAGGCACGAAGCGCAGCAGGGAAGACGAAACTAAAGACGAATGTGAGCCGAGGCAGAAGAGAGTGTGTGAGGACAGCCCTGAATCCATGATCAATGAAGAAGAGGCTGAAGATGATAACCTCTTCCCTCCAGAGCTTCTTGAAGCCTTCCCGCAGGAACTTCTTGATCTCTTCCCTAACAAGTCACAAGCTTTCGCATTCCTTTACAATACTGATGGCTTTCTTGACCAGCTTGTTGCTGCTGTTTCTGGCGACTCCCCTCAGGAGCCCAAAGCTGTCGGACTCCAGGAAGAACTTCCTCAGAAAAGAGGCACGAAGCGCAGCAGGGAAGACGAAACTGAAGACGAACATCAGCCGAGGCAGAAGTGTGTTTGAGGACAGAGCTGAAGAGACCAAACCCTCAACAAGTGGTCTTGCAAATTCAGCTTCCAATCTGACACCCCCAACTATCAACTTTGCACCTTCAATTGTTGTTGACCTTCCATGCCCACTTCTTGGCATCCCACCCTCGATTTTGAACATCCCTCTCCCAACCTTTGGCCAGCATCTGTCTGATGACTCAGATTAGGACCAACTCCTGCTTGCTGCGTATTAAAACAGCAGTGCAAACTCTACAATGCTGCTGTATAAAGAAAAGAAAAACAGAAACAAAGACAAGCGTTCAAGATGTCCTCCTAACGTAAAGCGTGTCACCTATCAATGAGAAAAGGTGCACCAAATCTTTTTACTCACATGAAAGGATGGCGTCAGAGACAGCCTTTTGATTTCTTTAAATATCAGGACAAATTGTGGGCCAAACTGGACCTAGGCTCCTTCTGGATTGTGGTCTCAAAGAGTACTGTCTAGCACTGAGGGCTGTGAAACTCCTTCTCCCATTCACAACTACATACCTGTGTGAATCAGGATTCTCCATTGTGGCCACAACCAAGACCAAAGATCTCCGAGCATCACTGGAGGTTATCCTTAGAGGGAGTCTAGATCTGATCACGTCTGAGAGGCAGGCCCAAGTGTCTCATTAAGAGGTCAACATAAAATGGGAGTTGTAACATGTAAAAAAGAAAAGGGTTGTTGTGACTGTTGATGTTCATTGGCCACATTACTTGTGCTTACCTGTGAGGAGATCTGGGGGGCGAGTCCGGCTGGGGGGGTCTGCCCTAATCAGGACACCGATCACAGCCCAGTGTTGAGTGACTTTTTAAACTGGTGTGAGAGGTCTTTCTTGAGCATTAATGTTAAGAAAACAAAAGAAATGCTCATTAATTTTAGGAGGAAGCCCCCACCAATCCTCCCTGTTCTTATTCATGGTCAGGTAGTGGAAACGGTACAGCAGTACTAATACCTGGGTACCATCGCGGACGACAAGCTGTCATTTGAGGCAAACACGGATGCTGTTTGTGCAAAGGCCCACCAGCATGTACTTTTACCGGAAGTTGAGAAGTTTTAGTGTGGATACCTCTTTTATGAAGATGTTTTATTCTTGTTTTATTGAGTCTGTTTTAACCTTCTCTTTTATTTGCTGGTTTGGGTCCCTTACTGTGAAGGACAAAAACAGGCTGAACAGCATCGTTAAGAGGTGCAGCAAGATGGGGTGGGGGGGTTAGCTTCAAGGAGCTCTCTGTCCTGTACAGAGCCAGGGTAACAAAGAAAGCACAAGCTGTCCTGGCTGACCCGACTCACCCGCTGGCCTCTGAATACAGGCTGCTGCCTTCCGGTCGTCAGTACCAAATTGCAGGACAAACAGATTGAAGCAGTCATTTCTTCCTGCATCCATTGGTTTCATCAACAGCCTTTAATGACAAGCTTTTATTCCAGTTGTGCACTTTTTATGTTTTGTTGTGTGTTAACTGAATTGTGGTGTGTTTCTGCTGGCTGTAAAGCAAATTGCCCCTCACGGGGATAATAAAGTTTTCTAAGTCTAAGTCTAAGCCTGGTAGAGGGAACTGGGACTCGATATGGAACTGGTGGTCCCGGCCGGAGCGGAGGCTTGAGGGCCGGCTGAACGGAGCCCGGTGGAAGGAGCTCCTGGTGGGGCTGGTGGAGTGGGGAGGAGGTTCCCCCTGCAGGACTGGAGGACTCATTACAAACAGCTGGAAGCGTTGGTAGGGTGGGGGCCCTCTGGAAGTTCAAATAAATAATAACGGAAACAAAAGGTTAACTTCCTGCCGCCCCGCCCTGCTCGGCCTGGACCTGCATCGCGAACACACTCGGGTCCTACACACACACAATCGTTCATGATAAAGTGAAGGAGGGTAAAGGTCAAACAGAATAATTTTGACGTGGGGGGGGGGGCTCTCTGCTGTTTGTTGTTGGTGAACCGAGTCGCCATCACGTTTGTCGTCTGTCAGCCTTCAGGCTGCACACGCCAGCGGAAAGTTCCCGTGTCCTGAGCGCCGCTCGCTTCTCCTGTTGCATCATGGGAGAGTGACCGTAGAGATGCAGCGTCAGCAAAATGCAGCCAAGCGCTGAGGGGCCGTCCGGCCGACTCGACGCCAATGGAGCGGTTGATCTTTAAACGATAGTAACTATGAACTATAGTAACTATGAACGATAGCAACTATGAACTATAGTAACTATGAACGATAGTAACTATGAACGATAGTAACTATGAACTATAGTAACTATGAACGATAGTAACTATGAACTATAGTAACTATGAACGATAGTAACTATGAACGATAGTAACTATGAACTATAGTAACTATGAACGATAGTAACTATGAACGATAGTAACTATGAACGATAGTAACTATGAACTATAGTAACTATGAACGATAGTAACTATGAACTATAGTAACTCAATTCAATTCAATTCAGTTTTATTTATATAGCGCCAGATCACAACATAAAGTCATCTCAAGGCACTTTACAGGATTAGCAGGGAAAGACCTGCAGGGAAACACAGAACCCAACTTGACCCACAAGAGCAACGGAGGCAAGGAAAAACTTCCCTTTAACGGGCAGAAACCTTGGACAGAACCTAGGCTCATGGTGGACGGCCATCTGTCTGGCCGGCTGGGTTGAGAGAGAGAGAAAGAGAGAGAGAGAGAGAATGGCAGGTCGGAGACGAGTCAAGGAGATGGATAGGGAAGTGATAGTGAGACAGAGCAGGAGCAGACAAAAACTAAATGCTAATGCTAGCGACGTGGACTTCAGTGTTGAGGGACACAGGTCCAGGTTCTGCAGCACCACGGACAGAAGGACCTGAAAGAGAGAGAGGGACAAACAGCGGGAGAGAGCGAACAAGACTACGGGGAATAGAGACATATTGCACACATCTATTTATAACATAAATAATCAGATAAAGGGGGAGGAGCTCAGTGTGTCATGATGTTAAGCCACCAATGCTGCCTAATGACAGCAGATTGATTATACTGATTACTGCATTGATTAGTTATAAGCTTTGTTAAAAAGGAAAGTCTTTAATCTACTCTTGAACATAGAGATGGTGTCTGTCTCACGAACCAAAACGGGGAGCCGATTCCACAATAAAGGAGCTTGATAGCTGAATGCTCTGCCCCCCTGTCTGCTCTTGGAAATTTTTGGAACCACGAGCAGGCCAGCGTTTTGGGACCGCAGGGTCCTAGTGGGGCAATACGGGATAATCATCTCTGTAAGGTAAGGAGGGGCCTGGCCAGTGAGGGCTTTAAAAGTAAGTAGAAGGATTTTATATTCAATCCGTTCCCTAACAGGAAGCCAATGCAGAGACGCCAGAACAGGGGAAATGTGTTCTCTCAGTCTGGTCCCCGTCAAAACACGAGCTGCTGCATTCTGGATTAGCTGGAGATGTTTAATAGACTTTTTGGGGCAGCCGGACAGTAAGGAGTTGCAGTAGTCCAGTCTGGAAGTCACAAAAGCATGGACTATTTTTTCTGCATCTTTTCGGGTTAGTAGGTGCCTGACTTTCGAAATATTCCGAAGGTGAAAGAACGCAGTCCTTGAAATATGCTTTATCTGGGACTGAAATGACAGGTCCTGATCAAAGATTACACCCAGATTCTTGGCAGTGGTGCTGGTGGACACTGAGACGCCATCTAGTTCAACTACAACACTAGAACAGACATTTCTGAGATGCTTTGGCCCAAGAACCAGAACCTCAGTTTTATTTAGATTTAATAACAGGAAGTTCTCGGTCATCCAGGAGTTAATGTCCTTAAGGCACGTCTGAAGTCTAACCAACTGATCGACTTTGTCTGGCTGAACGGACAGGTACAATTGAGTATCGTCCGCATAGCAGTGGAAATTTATGCTATGTTTCTTAATAATGTTACCTAAGGGTAGCATATACAGCGTGAACAGAATAGGTCCAAGCACTGAACCCTGTGGAACTCCATATTTAACGTCAGTGTACGTAGAAGATTCATCATGAACACGTACAAACTGAAATCTATCAGATAAATATGATCTAAACCAGTTTAATGCAGATCCTCTAACACCAACAGACTGTTCCAGCCTCTGTAACAGAATCTGATGATCTATTGTGTCAAAGGCTGCGCTGAGATCTAATAAAATAAGCACGGAGACAAGTCCATTATCAGACGCTATTAAAAGGTCATTGGTGACTTTAACTAATGCTGTCTCTGTGCTATGATGAGTTCTGAAACCCGACTGGAAAACCTCAAATAACTGATTGTCTTGTAAGAATTCACACAGCTGACTGGAAACTGCTTTCTCTAAAAGCTTTGACAGGAATGGAAGGTTTGAAATTGGCCGATAGTTAGCCAAGACATCAGCATCTAATGTTGGTTTTTTGAGAAGCGGTTTAATGACTGCTGTTTTAAAAGACTTGGGTACATAGCCTGTGAGTAGGGATAGATTAATTATATTTAGCAAAGCAATACTGATTGAGGGGAAGACTTCTTTAAGTAGCTTAGTTGGGACCGGGTCTAAGAGACAAGAGCACGGTTTAGATGAGGCAATAGCTGCACTCATTTGCTGCAAGTTAATGGGGGTGAAGCTATCCAAGTAACCATCAAGAGTAACAGCCGTATCTCTACTTCCATTGCCAGGGGGGGGGGGGTCAATGCCACACGAAGGCAGACGCTGATGAATGACGTCCCTAATCGATTCGATTTTGGTACTGAAGAAGTTCATGAAATCTTCACTACTGAGACCTATCGGGACAAAAGGGTCAACAGAGCTGGCGCTTTGTGTCAGCCTAGCTACGGTGTCAAAGAGAAACCTTGGATTAGATTTGTTCTCTTCTATTAGAGATGAGTAATATGCACCTCTTGCCTTGCGGAGCGTCTTCCTGTACATTTTCAGGCTGTTTTTCCAGATTAAACAAGACTCCTCCAATTTAGTTGAGCGCCACCTTCTCTCCAGTCTTCGGGATGTTTGTTTTAACAATCTAATTTCAGAATTGAACCACGGAGCTTTCCTTTTTGGTTTTAGTTTTTTAATTCTTAAGGGGGCGATGGAGTCAAGCGTCGTGCGCATCAAGTCCCCAGCACCACCTACAAGATGATCTATGTGGGAGGGGCTAAAGTTACCACACGACTCCTCAGTAATGTTAAGGCTTGATAAAGAGTTTAATGCTGACGGGATCACTTCTTTGAATTTAGCAATAGCACCATCAGACAGACATCTAGTCAAGGCAGTTCTGTTTGATGGAACGTAGTCCAATAATACAAACGTAAAAGTGATGAACTTGTGGTCTGATAAAAAAGGGTTCAGTGGAAATACGATTAATTGATCAATATCAATACCATACGTGAGAACCAGATCCAGGGTGTGATTAAAGCTGTGGGTGGGTTCGTTCACTATCTGGGAGAAGCCAATTGAGTCCAGTAATGAGAGGAAGGCAGTAGCAAGGCAGTCGTCACTGACATCTACATGAATGTTAAAATCTCCCACAACAAGTATCTGTTCTGCTTTCAGAACTAAGCTTGTTAAAAATTCTGAAAATTCTGACATGAAATCAGAGTATGGGCCTGGAGGGCGGTAAACTATAACAATCAGGACTGGCTGGCTTGATTTCCATGTTGGGAGTGACAGACCAAGAATAAGACTCTCAAAGGAGGTATAGTTTAACTTAGGTTTAGTGTTAATCTGGAGCTCAGAGTTATAGATGGCTCCAACTCCACCTCCTCGGCCGGCGTCTCGAGAAATGTGAGAGTTAACATAACCGGGAGGCGTGGCTTCATTTAAACTGAAATAATCTTCAGGACCCAGCCAGGTTTCTGTCAAAGAGAAAATATCAACATGCTGATCTGAGATCAGATCATTTATTAAAAATGCCTTTGACGCCAAAGAGCGAATATTCAAAAGTCCACATTTAATGGTTTTACTATTATTAATTTCTGTGGCAGCAGTTTTTATTTTTATAAGGTTTCCAGGAGTAACACGTCTCCTGTACAATTTAACAACCTTAGGGGGTCGGGGAACAGACACCATCTCTATAGACACCATCTCTATGGGGTTCCGTGTGGGGTTCTGGATGGGGTTCTGGGTGGGTGACTGATCCAGAGGACGCTCAGAGATGGGTGTAGGACTACATCTCTGACTCCTGGTCCCGACTCTGGATTGTCAGGGTTTTGGTTGTCTAACAAACTCGGTCAGATTGCTAGAAATGAGAGCTGCGCCAGCAAACGTAGGATGGACACCGTCTCTCCTAATAAGACCAGGTTTTCCCCAGAATGTCTGCCAGTTATTTACGAAGCCCACGTTGTTTTCCGGACACCACCTAGACAGCCAGCGGTTGAATGACGACATGCGGCTAAACATATCGTCACTCGTCAGATTGGGGAGGGGGCCAGAGAAAACTACGGAGTCCGACATAGTCCTAGCAAAGCTACACACCGACTCAATATTAATTTTAGTGACCTCCGACTGGCGTAGCCGGACGTCATTAGTGCCGACGTGGATTACAATCTTACGGTATTTACGTTTAGCTTTCGCCAGCAACTTCAAATTTGATTCAATGTCGCCCGCTCTGGCCCCCGGGATACACCTCACTATGGCCGCTGGAGTCGCTAGCTTCACGTTTCTGAGAACGGAGCTACCAATCACCAGAGTACTGTCCTCAGCAGGTGTGTTGCTGAGCGGGGAAAATCTATTAGAAACGTGAACGGGGCGGTGGTGAACCGTAGCGGGCTTCGGACTATGCTTCCTCCGAACAGTCACCCAGCCGCCTTGGTGTCCCGGCTGCTCGGGAGCAGCCGGGAGACGGTTAGCGGCTCGGTCCGCACCGCTAAGGGAGGGCTGGCTAGCTATCGAAGCTACTGGATTCGCTTCTATGGTGCGGAACCGGGTCTCTAAATCATTTAGCCTCGTCTCCAACATAGCAAATAGACTACACCTCTTACACGTTTCACTGTCAGTAAAGGAGGCAGAGGAGAAGCTAAACATTTGACACACTGAGCAGGACAGCGGAGAGGCAGAGGGAGAAGCCATCGCTAGCTAGCTAGCGGTGCTAAAGCTATTCGATAGTTAGCTTTATAACTATGAACGATAGTAACTATGAACGATAGTAATTATGTACAATAGTAACTATGAACTATAGTAACTATGAACGATAGTAACTATGAACAATAGTAACTATGAATTATAGTAACTATGAACTATAGTAACTATGAACAATAGTAACTATGAACGATAGTAATTATGTACGATTGTAACTATGAACTATAGTAACTATGAACGATAGTAACTATGAACGATAGTAACTATGAACGATGGTAGCTAGGCTAACACAAAGCTAGAGCAGCATATTACTAATCTAATAGAAGAGAACAAATCTAATCCAAGGTTTCTCTCTGACCCCGTAGCTAGGCTAACACAAAGCGCTAGCTCTGTTGACCCTTCTGTTCCGACAGGTCTGAAGATTTCATGAACTTCTTCAGTACCAAAATCGAATCTATTAGGGACGTCATTCATCAGCGTCTGCCTTCGTGTGGCATTGACCCCTCCCTGAGGCATGGAAGTAGAGACACGACTGTTACTCTTGATGGTTACTTGGATAGCTTCACCCCCATTAACCTGCAGCAACTAAGTGTGGCTGTTGCCTCATCTAAACCGTGCACTTGTCTCCTAGACCCGGTCCCAACGAGTCTGCTTAAATAAGTCTTCCCCTCAATCAGAATAGCTTTACTAATACGATTAATCTATCCTTACTCACAGGCTATGTACCCAAGTCTTTTAAAACAGCAGTCATTAAACCGCTTCTCAAAAAACCAACATTGGATCCTGATTTCTCGGCTAACTATCGGCCAATTTCAAACCTTCCATTCCTGTCAAAGCTTCTAGAGAAAGCAGTTTCCAGTCAGCTGTGTGAATTCTTACAAGACAATCAGTTATTTGAGGTTTTCCAGTCGGGTTTCAGAGCTCATCATAGCACAGAGACAGCATTAGCTAAAGTCACCAATGACCTTTAATAGCGTCTGATAATGGACTTGTCTCCGTGCTTATTTTATTAGATCTCAGTGCAGCCTTTGACACAATAGATCATCAGATTCTGTTACAGAGGCTGGAACAATCTGTTGGTGTTAGAGGATCTGCATTGAACTGGTTTAGATCATATTTATCTGATAGATTTCAGTTTGTATGTGTTCATGATAAATCTTCTACGTACACTGAAGTTAAATATGGAGTTCCACAGGGTTCAGTGCTTGGACATATTCTGTTCACGCTGTATATGCTTCCCTCAGGTCCTTCTGTCCGTGGTGCTGCAGAACCTGGACCTGTGTCCCTCAGCACTGATGCCCATATCGCTAGCATTAGCATTTCCAGTCTTATACATCTTGTTTTTGTCTGCTCCTGCTCCTCTTGCTATCGCTTCCCTATCCATCTCCTTGTTTTTGACTCGCCTCCGACCTGCCATTCTCTCTCTCTCTCTCTCTCTCTCTCAACCCAGCCGGTCAGACAGATGGCCGTCCACCATGAGCCTAGGTTCTGTCTAAGGTTTCTGCCTGTTAAAGGGAAGTTTTTCCTTGCCTCCGTCTTCAAAGTTCTTGCTCTTGTGGGTCAAGTTGGGTTCTGTGTTTCCCTGCAGGTCTTTCCCTGCTAATCCTGTAAAGTGCCTTGAGATGACTTCCTGTTGTGATCAGGCGCTATATAAATAATAAAACTGAATTGAATTGAATTGAATTTTTTTGCAAGCATTCTGAAGTCCTTTTGTCATCCAGAGCCTGTCGATATATTTACTTTCTCATTGTTTCAAAGGACAATTTTCATCATTTATAGTGAAATATTGTCAGGCATGTTTCATATGGTTTGTTGGTATTAGTCTCTTTAAGCACTTGTTTCCAATTTTGTATTAATGCATTTATGAATTTGACAATAGCTTCTTCTGTTCTTACCCTTATAAATCTACTCAGATTAACATCCTTATACTTAACACAATCACAATGAAACATTACAAAACGTCACTGCCACCTACTGTAGTGGATGTACAATTACACTTGAATCTTGTACACCAGCAAAAGAAAAGCATGCTCCTCGGATGGTTATACGCGCCCCCCCTGGCATCGTCCCCGCCCCCTTGGGGGGTCGCGCCCCACTATTTAAGAACCCCTGCTTTAATTCCTACACAACATTAATACTGGATGTATATTTGGTGATGCCCTGATTACTAATTTTATGTATGCCGACGAGGTGATGATGATGATGATGATAATGATGATGATGATATATAGACAGCAGCGCGTGCTGCACGCGCAGGCCAACATGCTGAGGAGGAGATGTAGTTTCTGCTCCGAAGAGGTTAAGGTTACCCCATCAGGGCTGATTGTACTCCGCTCTATACTTCCCCCTTGTGGGTCAGGTACAAACAGGCCAGCATGCAGAAGTTAAAGGTTGCGTACAATGACTGCATGCGGATACTTCTCAGGAAGCCCAGATGGTCCAGTGCCAGTGAGATGTTCTGTGGGGTAGGGGTTAACACCCTTCATGCTCCGCTGAGACACTCGTCTTACAGGTTTATATGTCGTCTGAATGATTCAGGGAATCATTATCAGGCTGCTGACTCAGCCCAGCCAGAGTGCTGTCAAGTTCCACTCAGGCATTTGGTGTCAATTGGACTTTCCCATTTGCAAAGAAGCTCTCCAAAGACCTTTGTTTTTGAATTTAATTTTCGCTAGTTCACGTCTGTTTTTAGTAATGTATCTCGCAGGGGCGTCACTAGGTTTTAAGGACAGGGGGGGCTTAGCCCCCAGGAGATGCACAGGATGTGAGCAAATGTAGCGAACGAGCACAAAACCTCAAACTGCTAACAAGGGCTGAGAAATTATACATTGTTATTATTTCAATCTGTTTTTTTAATAATAATAGTAATGCATTAGTTTTATAGAGTGCCTTTCTGGGCACCCAAAGACGCTTTGCATTGCGCATTAATCATTCACTCCATACTTGGTAGTGGTAGGATGTTAGCCACAGCTACCCTGGGGCAGACCGACAGGGGCTAGGCTGCCAATTTGTGCCACCGACCCTCCACATTCACACAGGCAATGCGGGTGAAGTGTCTGGCGCAAGGACACAATGACAGTGTACACACGTGCCAGAGCCAGGACTCCAACCCCCAACCTCTTGCTCACAGGACAACCTGCTCGACCACCTGCGCCACCGCTGCCCCTGCAATGCAACAACAAACAACATGTTTAAACAGTAAGAGAATGTTTACAGCATTAACAATAAAAAATGGCTCAAATTACAAGTTACTTGGTGGATGGAAGCATCAAAGGACGCCGTCTGTTTTTAAGAGTCGATCACTCTGTTGTGATTCTGAAGCTCGTCTTTTTCAATTGACATGGCTGCAAGACTGTGAAGTCTTTTCTGGCTCGTTGTTTGACGCAGCCAGGAATGCAACTGACGCAGTGCAACCGACGCAGTGCAACCGATGCAGTGCACTAAAGCAGTGGTCCCCAACCACCGGGCCGTGGCAGGAAAAAGGTTGGGGACTGCTGCACTAAAGGACCTTTCACATGAGCATCTGCTTACGGGCACTGTTAGGGCAACTTGGGTAGAACCTTCAGAGAGGGAAACATGACTGAATCAAGGAGGTTGTGCAGAGACAATATATCTTTGGGAGAACATCCAGCCTCTGTTTTCAGGCCACCAGAACCTCCTCTGTTTTCATGCTGGAGTGTTGAAGTTCATTCAATTGTGATACTCAAGAAGTTCTCACATTCGGGCCTGCGTACCTGCATCCCTTTTAGTAGCTCTGCATCTACTGCAGAATCTTATCTCAAGCTCGCCAGCCGTCCTATCCACACAAGAGAAAAGTAACTCTCTTTTCACTGTGTCTGAGTTCCATTCAGTGTGTGAACCTGCAGGTTCCTCCAGGTTCTGCAGGTCTCTGCACCTGATTCAGGGAGACTGGGCGTGCCACAGGGCTTAAATGTGACTACCAGCAGTGATAAACTTACTTTCTTTATAAACTTTCTTTTATCCTTTCTTCATCCATCCGTAAACGTTCTTCTCCTAAAGCTCTTCTATTCTGCTCTGTGTGCTTCAAACACGCTGCAGGTACCGACAATGAGCGGTCACAGGGAAAACGTGGACTGGAGTTTCAGTGATGTGGGCATTCTCTATAGGAACAGGTGGAACGGGTTCTCTACCTTACGTCATGAAGTGAGGGGAAACAGATTCATGATCAGATTTAAGTAAATAATGACAGGTTACATGTTTTTAAACATATATTCTGGGTGTTATAATATAATATGTCGCCATTTTTTGGTCACTGAACAAAAAAAAAAAAAAAAAAAATGTTTTTATTATTATAAAACACCCCAAAATGATTTAGGGGGGCTTAAGAATATTTTAGGGGGGCTGAAGCCCCCTTAAAATAGGCCTAACAACGCCACTGCGGCCATACCTACCTGGGAGTGCTAGGTCCCGTCCGATCTCGGAAGCCAAGCAGGCATGGGCCTGGTTGGTATGTGTGCAGGAGACTCACTTGGAATACCAGGTGCTGTGAGCTTTAAAATTGGTCAGAATTTTGAATTTAAAGAAAAAAAATCTACCTGGGATGAATGCGATCATGGAATTCAGGACTTGACGACTGATTGTATAAAAATGTGTTATAGTTGTCTGGTTAAAGAAAGTTGCATTTGTTGCTGAAGTTGTTGAAAATTGTGATAACAATTTTCAACAACTAGGTAGGTAGTTGTTGAAATTTTCAACAACTAACTAGGTAGGTATGCCTGGGCACTCCCAGGCATACCTACCTGGGAGTGCCCAATCTCATCAGATCTTGGAAGCCAAGAAGGCATGGGCCTGGTTAGTGCATGTGCAGGAGACTCACTTGGAATACCAGGTGCTGTGAGCTTTTAAATTGGTCAGAATTTTGGATTTAAAGAAAAAAATCTACCTGGGATGAATGCGATCATGGAATTCAGGACTTGACGACTGATTGTAGAAAAATGTGTTTTAGTTGTCTGGTTAAAGAAAGTTGCCTTTGTTGCTGAAGTTGTTGAAAATTGTGACAAATCTATATATACTATGTTTTCTATACTGTACTCCAGCTCACGGCCATACCTGCCTGGGAGTGCCCAATCTCGTCAGATCTTGGAAGCCAGGCGGGCACGAGCCTGGTTAGTACATGTGCAGGAGACTCACTTGGAATACCGGGTGCTGTGAGCTTTTAAATTGGTCAGAATTTTGGATTTAAAGAAAAAAAATCTACCTGGGATGAATGCGATCATGGAATTCAGGACTTGACGACTGATTGTATAAAAATGTGTTTTAGTTGTCTGGTTAAAGAAAGTTGCCTTTGTTGCTGAAGTTGTTTAAAATTGTGACAAATCTATATATACTATGTTTTCTATCCCATACTCCAGCTCACGGCCATACCTGCCTGGGAGTGCCCAATCTCATCAGATCTTGGAAGCCAAACAGGCACGGGCCTGGTTAGTACGTGTGCAGGAGACTCACTTGGGATAACAGGTGCCGTGAGCTTTTAAATTGGTCAGAATTTTGAATTTAAAGAAAAAAATCTACCTGGGATGAATGCGATCATGGAATTCAGGACTTTACGACTGATTGTATAAAAATGTGTTTTAGTTGTCTGGTTAAAGAAAGTTGCCTTTGTTGCTGAAGTTGTTTAAAATTGTGACAAATCTATATATACTATGTTTTCTATACTGTTCTCCGGCTCACGGCCATACCTGCCTGGGAGTGCCCAATCTCATCAGATCTTGGAAGCCAAGAAGGCATGGGCCTGGTTAGTGCATGTGCAGGAGACTCACTTGGAATACCAGGTGCTGTGGGCTTTTAAATTGGTCAGAATTTTGAATTTAAAGAAAAAAAATCTACCTGGGATGAATGCGATCATGGAATTCAGGACTTTACGACTGATTGTAGAAAAATGTGTTTTAGTTGTCTGGTTAAAGAAAGTTGCCTTTCTTGCTGAAGTTGTTTAAAATTGTGACAAATCTATATATACTATGTTTTCTATACTGTTCTCCAGCTCACGGCCATACCTGCCTGGGAGTGCCCAATCTCATCAGATCTTGGAAGCCAAGAAGGCATGGGCCTGGTTAGTGCATGTGCAGGAGACTCACTTGGAATACCAGGTGCTGTGGGCTTTTAAATTGGTCAGAATTTTGGATTTAAAGAAAAAAATCTACCTGGGATGAATGCGATCATGGAATTCAGGACTTGACGACTGATTGTAGAAAAATGTGTTTTAGTTGTCTGGTTAAAGAAAGTTGCCTTTGTTGCTGAAGTTGTTGAAAATTGTGACAAATCTATATATACTATGTTTTCTATACTGTACCCCAGCTCGCGGCCATACCTGCCTGGGAGTGCCCAATCTCATCAGATCTTGGAAGCCAAGCAGGCACGGGCCTGGTTAGTACATGTGCAGGAGACTCACTTGGAATGCCAGGTGCTGCGAGCTTTTAAATTGGTCAGAATTTTGAATTTAAAGAAAAAAACTCTACCTGGGATGAATGCGATCATGGAATTCAGGACTTTACGACTGATTGTAGAAAAATGTGTTTTAGTTGTCTGGTTAAAGAAAGTTGCATTTGTTCCTGAAGTTGTTTAAAATTGTGACAAATCTATATATACTATGTTTTCTATGCTGTTCTCCAGCTCACGGCCATACCTGCCTGGGAGTGCCCAATCTCATCAGATCTTGGAAGCCAAGCTGGCACAGGCCTGGTTAGTACATGTGTGGGAGACTCGCTTGGAATACCAGGTGCTGTGAGCTTTTAAATTGGTCAGAATTTTGAATTTAAAGAAAAAAAATCTACCTGGGATGAATGCGATCATGGAATTCAGGACTTTACGACTGATTGTATAAAAATGTGTTTTAGTTGTCTGGTTAAAGAAAGTTGCCTTTGTTGCTGAAGTTGTTTAAAATTGTGACAAATCTATATATACTATGTTTTCTATACTGTTCTCCGGCTCACGGCCATACCTGCCTGGGAGTGCCCAATCTCATCAGATCTTGGAAGCCAAGAAGGCATGGGCCTGGTTAGTACGTGTGCAGGAGACTCACTTGGAATACCAGGTGCTGCGGGCTTTTAAATTGGTCAGAATTTTGGATTTAAAGAAAAAAATCTACCTGGGATGAATGCGATCATGGAATTCAGGACTTGACGACTGATTGTAGAAAAATGTGTTTTAGTTGTCTGGTTAAAGAAAGTTGCCTTTGTTGCTGAAGTTGTTGAAAATTGTGACAAATCTATATATACTATGTTTTCTATACTGTACCCCAGCTCGTGGCCATACCTGCCTGGGAGTGCCCAATCTCATCAGATCTTGGAAGCCAAGCAGGCACGGGCCCGGTTAGTACATGTGCAGGAGACTCACTTGGAATACCAGGTGCTGCGAGCTTTTAAATTGGTCAGAATTTTGGATTTAAAGAAAAAAAAATCTACCTGGGATGAATGCTATCATGGAATTCAGGACTTTACGACTGATTGTATAAAAATGTGTTTTAGTTGTCTGGTTAAAGAAAGTTGCCTTTGTTGCTGAAGTTGTTTAAAATTGTGACAAATCTATATATACTATGTTTTCTATACTGTTCTCCAGCTCACGGCCATACCTGCCTGGGAGTGCCCAATCTCATCAGATCTTGGAAGCCGAGAAGGCATGGGCCTGGTTAGTGCATGTGCAGGAGACTCACTTGGAATACCAGGTGCTGTGAGCTTTTAAATTGGTCAGAATTTTGGATTTAAAGAAAAAAATCTACCTGGGATGAATGCGATCATGGAATTCAGGACTTGACGACTGATTGTATAAAAATGTGTTTTAGTTGTCTGGTTAAAGAAAGTTGCCTTTGTTGCTGTAGTTGTTTAAAATTGTGACAAATCTATATATACTATGTTTTCTACCCCGTACTCCAGCTCACGGCCATACCTGCCTGGGAGTGCCCAACCTCATCAGATCTTGGAAGCCAAGCGGGCACAGGCCTGGTTAGTACATGTGTGGGAGACTCGCTTGGAATACCAGGTGCTGTGAGCTTTTAAATTGGTCAGAATTTTGAATTTAAAGAAAAAAACTCTACCTGGGATGAATGCGATCATGGAATTCAGGACTTTACGACTGATTGTAGAAAAATGTGTTTTAGTTGTCTGGTTAAAGAAAGTTGCATTTGTTCCTGAAGTTGTTTAAAATTGTGACAAATCTATATATACTATGTTTTCTATGCTGTTGTCCAGCTCACGGCCATACCTGCCTGGGAGTGCCCAATCTCATCAGATCTTGGAAGCCAAGCTGGCACAGGCCTGGTTAGTACATGTGTGGGAGACTCGCTTGGAATACCAGGTGCTGTGAGCTTTTAAATTGGTCAGAATTTTGAATTTAAAGAAAAAAAATCTACCTGGGATGAATGCGATCATGGAATTCAGGACTTTACGACTGATTGTAGAAAAATGTGTTTTAGTTGTCTGGTTAAAGAAAGTTGCCTTTGTTGCTGAAGTTGTTTAAAATTGTGACAAATCTATATATACTATGTTTTCTATGCTGTCCTCCAGCTCATGGCCATACCTGCCTGGGAGTGCCCAATCTCATCAGATCTTGGAAGCCAAGAAGGCATGGGCCTGGTTAGTGCGTGTGCAGGAGACTCACTTGGAATGCCAGGTGCTGTGGGCTTTTAAATTGGTCAGAATTTTGGATTTAAAGAAAAAAATCTACCTGGGATGAATGCGATCATGGAATTCAGGACTTGACGACTGATTGTAGAAAAATGTGTTTTAGTTGTCTGGTTAAAGAAAGTTGCCTTTGTTGCTGAAGTTGTTGAAAATTGTGACAAATCTATATATACTATGTTTTCTATACTGTACTCCAGCTCGCGGCCATACCTGCCTGGGGGTGCCCAATCTCATCGGATCTTGGAAGCCAAGCAGGCACGGGCCTGGTTAGTACATGTGCAGGAGACTCACTTGGAATACCAGGTGCTGTGAACTTTTAAATTGGTCAGAATTTTGGATTTAAAGAAAAAAAATCTACCTGGGATGAATGCGATCAGGGAATTCAGGACTTGACGACTGATTGTAGAAAAATGTGTTTTAGTTGTCTGGTTAAAGAAAGTTGCATTTGTTCCTGAAGTTGTTTAAAATTGTGACAAATCTATATATACTATGTTTTCTATGCTGTACCCCAACTCACGGCCATACCTGCCTGGGAGTGCCCAATCTTATCAGATCTTGGGAGCCAAGCTGGCACGGGCCTGGTTAGTACATGTGCGGGAGAGTCGCTTGGAATACCAGGTGCTGTGAGCTTTTAAATTGGTCAGAGTTTTGGATTTAAAGAAAAAAATCTACATGGGATGAATGCGATCATGGAATTCAGGACTTGATGACTGATTGTATAAAAATGTGTTTTAGTTGTCTGGTTAAAGAAAGTTGCCTTTGTTGCTGAAGTTGTTTAAAATTGTGACAAATCTATATATACTATGTTTTCTATGCTGTTTGCCAGCTCATGGCCATACCTGCCTGGGAGTGCCCAATCTCATCAGATCTTGGAAGCCAAGCAGGCATGGGCCTGGTTAGTACGTGTGCAGGAGACTCACCTGGAATACCAGGTGCTGTGAGCTTTAAAATTGGTCAGAATTTTGAATTTAAAGAAAAAAAATCTACATGGGATGAATGCGATCATGGAATTCAGGACTTGACGACTGATTGTATAAAAATGTGTTATGGGTGTCTGGTTAAAGAGAGTTGCATTTGTTGCTGAAATTGTTTAAAATTGTGATAAATCTATATATACTATGTTTTCTATACTGTACTCCAGCTCACGGCCATACCTGCCTGGGAGTGCCCAATCTCATCAGATCTTGGAAGCCACGGTACACTGTTTTCATCATCAGGAACTCGCATCTCTTCGACCACCACACCGGCCAGCATTGGCCCGTTTTCACCCGACTGCTCACGGTTCACCTCCGTCATCTGCATGTGGCTGCAGAGCGCCGCTTCATTGCCACCTTTGTCCCTCATCAGACCCTCCTCGTACTATCCCCGGCTGGCACCCTGGATTTGTGTTTTTGATGTTTCTTCACCAGGTTCTGTGTGACTCTCGTCCATCGTCCATCCTGGACTCACTGTACACCGAATGAAGGGATCAACCCCGCTTCGGGAATCCGGACTGTGGCGGGACTCTAAAGATGTACTAAAGATGTACTAAAGATGTACTAAAGATGTACTAAAGATGTACTAAAGATGCACTAAAGATGTACTAAAGATGTACTAAAGATGTACTAAAGATGTACTAAAGATGCACTAAAGATGTACTAAAGATGTACTAAAGATGTACTCAAGATGCACTAAAGATGTACTAAAGATGCACTAAAGATGTACTAAAGATGTACTAAAGATGCACTAAAGATGTACTAAAGATGCACTAAAGATGTACTAAAGATGTACTAAAGATGCACTAAAGATGTACTAAAGATGTACTAAAGATGCACTAAAGATGTACTAAAGATGTACCTGGGATGAATGCGATCATGGAATTCAGGACTTGACGACTGCTTGTAGAAAAATGTGTTTTAGTTGTCTGGTTAAAGAAAGTTGCCTTTGTTGCTGAAGTTGTTTAAAATTGTGAAAAATCTATATATACTATGTTTTCTACGCTGTACTACAGCTCACGGCCATACCTGCCTGGGAGTGCCCAATCTTGTCGGATCTTGGAGGCCAAGCAGGCACGGGCCTGGTTACTACGTGTGCAGGAGACTCACTTGGAATACCAGGTGCTGTGAGCTTTTAAATTGGTCAGAATTTTGAATTTAAAGAAAAAAAATCTACCTGGGATGAATGCGATCATGGAATTCAGGACTTGACGACTGCTTGTAGAAAAATGTGTTTTCGTTGTCTGGTTAAAGAAAGTTGCCTTTGTTGCTGAAGTTGTTGAAAATTGTGACAAATCTATATATACTATGTTTTCTATACAGTTGCTTGGCTCACGGCCATACCTGCCTGGTGGTGCCCAATCCCATCAGATCTTGGAAGCCAAGGAGGCGCGGGCCTGGTTAGTACATGTGCAGGGGACTCACTTGGAATACCAGGTCCTGTGAGCTTTTTAATTGATCAGAATTTTGAATTTAAAGAAAAAAATCTACCTGGGATGAATGCGATCATGGAATTCAGGACTTGGCGACTGATTGTAGAAAAATGTGTTTTAGTTGTCTGGTTAAAGAAAGTTGCCTTTGTTGCTGAAGTTGTTGAAAATTGTGATAAATCTATAAATACCATGTTTTCTATATAGTTGTTCAGCTTATGGCCATACCTGCCTGGGAGTGCCCAATCTCATCAGATCTTGGAAGCCAAGCAGACATGGGCCTGGTTAGTACATGTGCAGGAGACTCACTTGGAATACCAGGTGCTGTGAGCTTTTAAATTGGTCAGAATTTTGAATTTAAAGAAAAAAAATCTACCTGGGATGAATGCGATCATGGAATTCAGGACTTGACGACTAATTGTATAAAAATGTGTTTTAGTTGTCTGGTTAAAGAAAGTTGCCTTTGTTGCTGAAGTTGTTTAAAATTGTGACAAATCTATATATACTATGTTTTCCACGCTGTACTCCAGCTCACGGCCATACCTGCCTGGGAGTGCCCAATCTCGTCAGATCTTGGAAGCCAAGCAGGCACGGGCCTGGTCAGTACATGTGCGGGAGACTCACTTGGAGTACCAGGTGCTGTGAGCTTTTAAATTGGTCAGAATTTTGAATTTAAAGAAAAAAAATCTACCTGGGATGAATGCAATCATGGAATTCAGGACTTTACGACTGATTGTAGAAAAATGTGTTTTAGTTGTCTGGTTAAAGAAAGTTGCCTTTGTTGCTGAAGTTGTTTAAAATTGTGACAAATCTATATATACTATGTTTTCTATACTGTTCAGCTCACGGCCATACCTGCCCGGGAGTGCCCAATCTCATCAGATCTTGGAAGCCAAGAGGGCATGGGCCTGGTTAGTACATGTGCAGGAGACTCACTTGGAATACCAGGTGCTGTGAGCTTTTAAATTGGTCAGAATTTTGAATTGACAGAAAAAAAATCTACCTGGGATGAATGCGATCATGGAATTTAGGACTTGACGACTGATTGTAGGAAAATGTGTTTTAGTTGTCTGGTTCAAGAAAGTTGCCTTTGTCGCTAAAGTTGTTGAAAATTGTGACAAATCTATATATACTATGTTTTCTATACAGTCGTTCAGCTCACGGCCATACCTGCCTGGTGGTGCCCAATCCCATCAGATCTTGGAAGCCAAGCAGGCACGGGCCTGGTTAGTACATGTGCAGGGGACTCACTTGGAATACCAGGTCCTGTGAGCTTTTTAATTGATCAGAATTTTGAATTTAAAGAAAAAAATCTACCTGGGATGAATGCGATCATGGAATTCAGGACTTGGCGACTGATTGTAGAAAAATGTGTTTTAGTTGTCTGGTTAAAGAAAGTTGCCTTTGTTGCTGAAGTTGTTGAAAATTGTGACAAATCTATATATACTATGTTTTCTATGCTGTACTCCGGCTCACGGCCATACCTGCCTGGGAGTGCCCAATCTCATCAGATCTTGGAAGCCAAGCGGGCACGGGCCTGGTTAGTACATGTGCAGGAGACTCACTTGGAATACCAGGTGCTGTGAGCTTTTAAATTGGTCAGAATTTTGGATTTAAAGAAAAAAAATCTACCTGGGATGAATGCGATCATGGAATTCAGGACTTGATGACTGATTGTATAAAAATGTGTTTTAGTTGTCTGGTTAAAGAAAGTTGCATTTGTTGCTGAAGTTGTTTAAATTTGTGCAAAACTATATGTACTATGTTTTCTCTGCTGCACTCCAGCTCACGGCCATACCCGCCTGGGAGTGCCCGATCTCATTGGCCTGGCCACGCCCATTTGGCGTCGCCTCATGAGGAAGTGTTTGGGAGAGCAGCTGTGTTTGGATTTTGTACCTGTTTTCTCATTTCTTTTGGTTTCTTTAGTCATTCAAGTTGGGTTCCACTGGTTTTTGAGTGGTTTCCTCCTCCCAGCACCCCAGCTGTGGAGGAGTGTTTTGGGTGAGTGATTTGTTTGTTGAGCTGGACTGATTACAATGGCTTCGACCTCTGCACCCCCAAGGACCATGCCTTTGGACCATGGACTGAATGAAATGGATGGATTGAAGTTGAGTGAAAAGCAATGTCTGTATAAAAAGGATCTGACTGTTCTGCTAGAGATTGAAGGAGTAGAGGAAATGGTGCCCTTGATCTTGATTAGGGCTGCCAAGGAAGTGTGTGGACGTATTATTGCCTGCAGGCAGATGACCAAACTGAAATATGAGATGACAGTCACCTCCACCAAGGCGAAGGAGCGGCTGATGGATGGCTTTCGGGTGGGAGATGCCAGGGTTCATGCCCGAGACGTCTCAATTGACGAGCTAGTTGTGCCCTTCATGGGGCTTCCTGCCTACATCGAGGATGTGGAGATTCAGGCGAAACTCCTCTCCTGGGGAGTCTCCACGGTCTCTGAGGTGCGGCGGAAAATGTGGCCAGGTACTACGGTTACGGACGGGACCCGGTACGTGAGGGTAAGGTTCAACACCACTGTCCAATCTTTGCCATACTCTGTCCGCTTTAACACAGCCGCGGGCCCAGACTATTTTCGTGTCATACATGACCGACAGGTGCGGGTATGCAGGTTGTGTCTGCAACCTGACCATATATTGCGTGACTGTCCTGGCTTCCTTTGCAATAACTGCGGCACGCAGGGGCACTATGCCCGTGAGTGTAATGAAACCAGGGCACGTAAGTGCAGGAGCTGCAGGGCCTTCCAGCATTTGTGTCCATGTGACAAGGTGGCTTCAGATGGGGTCGGGTTGGTAGAGGGACAGGAGGGAGATTTGGAACATGAGGGGCAGGCTGCAGAGGATAGTGATGGGTCTCTGGCAGAAGCTAATGAACCAGCTGCCTCTGTAGCAAGTGTTGAGCCTTTAACTGATCTGGAATCCATGGATGAAACATCAAACTTCGGTTTGTCAGATCCTGCGGCGCCTGGAAAGGAGGGGGCCTTGGGCTCTACTCCCAACCGGAGGGAGGAGGCCCGTGAGGACCTTGCTTCTAAGGCCCCAGTGGAGGTGGTCGAGCCCGATTGGAGGGTGGGTGGTGGGCTGTTTCCACACCCTGCCTCTGAAAGGGGGGAGGTGGCGCTAGCTGCAGCCCAGCCTCCTAGGCCAGATGAGCGTGTCGTGCAAGACCAGTCTCAGGAGCTCATCAGACGCCGCTCCCCGACTGGTAACTCTGGTCATCGGCAAGGGAGTACGGTGAGGAGGCGGAGCACATCCAGGGGGCGGGATGTTTCGAGGGGTTGCGGTGCATACATTTTGCATCGTTCATCCCGGGAAGAGTCTCTTATTCCTGCTCCTGCTAAATCGGTCTCTAATCAGCTCAATTCCTCCACTGGTCAAACTGGCTCGAATAAGCCTGAACTGGGGACTGAGTCACCCATGGAGCCAAACTTTCTATCTCAGAAAAGGCAGAATGAAGGTGCTGTGAAAGGGACTGTTAAGAAGCAAAGATGATGGTCGAGATTTACCCCTCTATTTATTTGTTCCCATGGCTTTCTCCCTCGTGTCCCTTAATGCTGGGGGGCTGCGGAGCCCCGTTAGGATGCACAGTGCGCTCTGCTCTCTGAACTGGAGTGTGCTGTGCATTCAAGAGACCTGGTGGGAGCCATCTCACTTGCGCACGGTGCAGTCTATGGGCCTGGGCACTGTGTTTTGCGCACTGGGGACTGCACGCTCACGTGGAGTGGCTGTCCTAGTGAAGCCTGGCATGTTTGGTACACCCACTGTCAAGTTATCCTTCCTTTCGTTCAGCTTCTGCCCCAACCTGAAAACGGGCCTGGTCATCCACCACGCTCGGAACAACTCATTTCTTCTCTCCAATTTTATTTGTGCATTGGAGGATTGTCAGGTTGTAAACCTTCAATGAAACAAATTTACAATTACCAAAAAAGGAAGCAACATCTAAAATCCTCTTAATATTTAACACTGTAACTTTAACACAAAATTCAAATTATATGCTTTTACAGTGTAACTTTAACTTATATGATTTGAAGCGCCTTTCTAACATGACGAGTCGGTCCATACCAGTGGCTTCTTTGTGGTTTGCCTCAAGCTGAACAGTGTTCTCCTTGGCTCTTCACACTCTGAACTGCAGTGTGATGCTGCCGAAGCGCTGCAGGCAGGTGCTCTCACTTAGTTAAATCAGTTCAGCCAGGAGTCTCTCACCTGCACTGCTCCACTCAACCTTCAGGAGGCGTCCTTCCTTTTGGTTGACTGATTATTTGAGAGGCCTTTGACTATGGACGCAACACCCACCTTAATCCATGCAGACCCCCGAGGGGCCTTCGTCGTTGTGGACTTTTCTGAACCATTTACCTTCAGGATTGTTAATGTTTATGCACCCAATGACATGTCAGAGAGGAGGGACTTTTTCATATCCCTTGCCACGTATATAAATTTGGACACGATAATTATTGGTGACTTTAATGTAGTTCTTTCAAAAAATAATTTGAGTGCTAACAATGTCTTTCGTGATGATGTCTCACGTACGTCCCTCTTTGATCTAATGACTAGGTTTAGCATGGTAGAGGGTTGGAGAGCACTCAATCTTTATAAGAGAGGTTTCTCGCGTAGACAGGTAGTGCTTGGTGTTTTAAAACAGTCGCGAATTGATCTTTGTGTGATGTCGGATGGCCTCTTGAGGAAAGCGTCCTCTGCAGTGTATGACACGCCCGGGCTCAGTGACCATTCCCCGTTGCGCATGGATTTTAGCCCTGCTAGGGACAGACGGACGGGAGGCTTGTGGATTTTGAATAATTCTTTGTTGGAAGACGAGTCTTGTTGTAATTTGAGCGATTGTTTGACTCCTTTGATGGAGAAATAGGTTTAATTAACTCCATTGTAGACTGGTGGACGGAGGCGAAGAGGAGGATGAAACGAGTGGCAATAAATTATGGCAAACAGAAAAACTGGTTGTTAAATTCTGAAGAAATGCATCTGAAACGTAGATCGCGCGAGATTTCAAGCGGGTCAGCTTTGTTAAGAGGTCCAGTGGACCCTGATTATTTAGAAATTAAAGCGCGTCTTGAAAACATTGAAGTTGGTAAATGTAAGGGTGCAATGTTACGTGCCAAGGCGCAGTACACCATGAAGGGCGAACGCTCTACGGCGTTCTTTTTCTCTTTGGAAAGAGCGAGACAAAACAAAATGTTCATTGAAACCCTGATTGACAGTAGTGGCAATGAATTTTCGGATACATGGGACTTATTGACGGTTGTCAGGGACTATTACAGTGATTTGTTTAACTCGGAAGGCGTTTCCTTGAGCTGCATGGAAAATGCAGTTAATTCGCTAAGCGCCAGCTTGTCGGCGGCTGATGCTAAGGCCTGTGATGGGCCTCTCTCTATGAGTGAGTTGTTGGCTGCTGTCACATCACTGAATACGGGTAAGAGTCCAGGTGAGGAACCGCTCACGTGTGAGTTTTATAAGCGCTTTGCACACAGGTTGGCCCCCATCCTCCTCCGACTCTTCCGCGATATTGAGGAAGAGGGGAAAGTTTCAGACTCATTTTGTCTCTGCATCATTTCTCTGGTTTTCAAGAAGGGAGAAAAGAATAAGTTGGCGAATTATAGGCCGATAAGTTTGTTTCCTGTACGCCGCTCGATTCGGCAGGGATGCCCTTTGTCGGCGTATTTGTATAGCCTTGTTGTCGAGTCTCTTGCTGCTCTTCTGTCCTCTTGGAGTGATGTCAGGGGTATCCTTTCACCATCTGGAGTTGAACACAAGGTCTATCAGTTGGCAGATGATACAAATTTATTCCTGCGAGATGTTGGAAGTCTAGAGGCTGCAGTGCACATCTTAAATGTGTATTGTTTGGCCTCAGGTGCCAAGATTAACTATGATAAGTCTTCTATAGCGTATTGTGGTAGCGTAGCCCCTGGTCCGGTATCTGTGCATCTCAGAGATGCTGGAGATATATATAGAGTTTTGGGTGTCCTGGTGGGGAGGGACGAGGTTGCCTGTAATAGGAAAATGTGGGACAATTTGTGTGACAAAATTGTATCCAGGTTAAACCTTTTGAAGTTTCGGAATTTGACCCTGAGGGGTAAGGTGATTTTGGCAAATGCATTGTGTTTATCGAAGGTCGTCCATGCTTTAACAGTGTGTGATTTGCCGGGAGTTTATGCTAATAAGATCAGCGTAGCATTGTCCCATTTCCTGTGGAAGGGTGGTCAGAATGCAATTGCACATAATGTTATCATCAATGATGTGGGAAACGGTGGTCTTAACCTAATTGATCTGGTCCTTAAAAAGAAAGCTTTGAGACTCAAAATCCTGAGAAAGTTTTTAGAACCTGAATGTGAGGCCCCATGGAAAGAGTTCTTGTTAAATGATCTGAATCCACCTGACAATCATGGCATGTACAATCTCTGTCTTCTACCTCCTGCCTCGGCCCTCCCTGTCTTTGCAGGGGAAGTCTGGCAGGCATGGGTAGCACTGAGGCCGCAGATGGTAGCAGTCCCTGCCTCCTGGAGCGAGCTACGTCAGATGCCCCTCCGGTATAATCCGGACCTGCTTTCATCTCCCTCAGCACTCCGAGAGAGCATGATGAGTGCGGCAATGGAAAGAGCTGGGTTGCGTGTCATTGGAGATGTCTTCTCACACTCTGGCCAGTATAATGTAGAGCACATACGGTGTGAATTTTCATTAAATGGTGTTGTATTTAGGAAAGGGGTTGTCATTAATCTGTTGAATTCTTTTAAGAAGCATATGTTCGACTGGTGGAACGAGCAGCTGTCTGAAGGGAGTCCGCCAGATGGCGATTCAATGCCTCTGGACTTTGATGTGCATTTTAATGACTCGGTTGAGAAGTTCTCTTCCCTGCACACTCGCACCTTCTATCGGCTCCTGTTGGCCCGAACTGTCAGGGCACCCACGGCTGAACACACCTGGTTGCTCCGATTTCCATTGCATAACATTGCATCAATCTGGCCCTGGACATTCCTGTGGTACACCTCACCCAAGCTGGCAAATTTTGAGTTTCGATTGAAACACAGGCTGATTTACACTTGCATCAAACTGCACGCAATATATCCAGGCACTTATGGCAGAGATTGTCCTGTGTGTGGTGGGCCCCCTGAAGATCTCCACCACCTCTTCATCGGGTGCCCGGCCGTCCGGCCTTTTTGGATCAGGCTGCAGGATCTCCTTGCTCGGAGGTTGACATGGAGGCTCCCCGTCCTCGCGATCATGGGAGGAGGCGAGCGGGAGTCCTGGTTCCTCGTCTTCGGGCCTTTCGTCGACCGTTCCGGACCCAACCGCCATCTGAATCGTCACCTCTGCCACCTCATCCTGGCCATCGCTCGGTACACTGTTTTCATTATCAGGAACTCGCATCTCTTCGACCACCACACCGGCCAGCATTGGCCCGTTTTCACCCGACTGCTCACGGTTCACCTCCGTCATCTGCATGTGGCTGCAGAGCGCCGCTTCATTGCCACCTTTGTCCCTCATCAGACCCTCCTCGTACTATCCCCGGCTGGCACCCTGGATTTGTGTTTTTGATGTTTCTTCACCAGGTTCTGTGTGACTCTCGTCCATCATCCATCCTGGACTCACTGTACACCGAATGAAGGGATCAACCCCGCTTCGGGAATCCGGACTGTGGCGGGACTGTGCATATGAACGATTGCTGTGCTGCTTGGGTCTCCTGCTTCACATGTGTTGTCTTCTTTCTCTGTCTGATGTGTTCTTCCCCTTGGGTTACTGTGGGTCGGTGTTGAAATGACGGGGTTAGTTTTTGTTCGTGGGAGGCCTTTGCCCAGGACTTGTAGGGGAGGCGTGTCGATGGGATGCATGTGAATGACCGGCGGAATTATGACTGCTTTTTATGGCATTTGTGTCTTTTGTTGCACATGTATATATATTGCACTGTGAAAGCCTATATTTTTCAATAATATATAAAAAAAAAAAAAAAACCCCCGCCCGATCTCGTCCGATCTCGGAAGCCAAGCTGGGTCGGGCCTGGTTAGTACCGCCTGGGAATACCAGGTGCCATAAGCTTTTCCTCATCCCTGAGGCTGCGGGCAAACAAAATCGAATTTTTTCATCCAAAAGTCGGAAATCAAGATGGTTGTCAATTTGAAGACTTGTGATTGATGACTTTCCTTGAGCAGTTGATTGATTTCATAGGTTGATTTTATTTTTTTTATTTTTTTTAATGACACAAGCATGGATGACGCCAGAGTAAAATGACCATGTGTGATTATATATATAAAATTGTGCTTCCTTTGATTTTTCGATATTTTATTTGATCTGTATATTTGATGTTCATCATCTTTTATTTGATCTGTATCTTTGATGTTCATCATCTTTTATTTGATCTGTATCTTTGATGTTCATCATCTTTTATTTGATTTGTATCTTTGATGTTCATCATCTTTTAATTTGATCTTTGATCAGTGATTGAACAGCTGTGATTGGACAGTAGAGATTGGACCTTTTTGGTATCCGGACAGGATCGATTTCAGAATTAAATGTGTTCCAAGATTGATCAAGATCAAGAAGTTTATTGCATGAATAATTCTTTTGGAAAATATTTTTGCCGGATGCGATTTTTTGTGTTCTATGCTTTTGCCACAAGAGGGCGTAAGTACTCTGATGCAGAGAAATAGGGACTGCAGAAGAAGCGAGAGGAGCGAGAGAGAGAATGAGAGAAGAAGAATGCAGAGTTGATGTTCCAGTGCGAGTTGTACTCAAGATGTACTAAAGATGTATTAAAGATGTACTAAAGATGTACTAAAGATGTACTAAAGATGTACTAAAGATGCACTAA